>NC_135633.1:34329210-34632105 GCF_053574225.1 Canis aureus | reverse complement strand
ATTTGTATTAATGAGAAACTGGAAAACCTGAATTTGCAACAGCTAGAGAATTAAAAGTAAATGATGGCATATCCAATTATGGAACCATGAAAAAATATATAAAATTGTATTTAATGATTCTGTCTTAAAAACGAATATGCATATATTTAAAAAGATGAGATATAATCACTAATATCCCCATAATATTAATTTTCTTATTTTCTTTAGTTCTATAATGAATATATACTTTTATTATAGGGAGATCTTTTATTATTTTTTAAGAGTTTTTATTTATTTATTCATGAGAGACACACACACACACACACAGAGAGGCAGAGACAGGCAGAGGGAGAAGCAGGCTCCATGCAGGGAGCCTGATGTGAGACTCGATCCCAGGACTCCAGGATCATGCCCTAAGCCAAGGGCACACTCAACCACTGAGCCATTCAGGTGTCCCAATAGGGAGATCTTTTAAAAGTATAAAACATATATCTGGTTTGCAAATGGTCAGTGAATACAAAGAATATTTTAAGAGGTTGCATATTAATGTAACTCTTTAATTTTAAGTTAGTTAACGCTAATTCAAATACTACCTCAGGGTAAAAAAGTAGTATTTAACATCTAAATGAAATAAATTACTTGAAACACTGTCTTTAACTCAATTTCTTTATACTTAAAACACTCTTTGTATCTCTTACCAGAGATATTGCAGCAAGATGTCTTCCTATGTAAAATTCTTTGGATAATTTGGAAGGAAATCTCTCTCTTGATAGCCAAAAAATGAAATCAAGGCATAAATATCTGCTGCTCAGGAGTTCAGGGACAATGCAATATCTCAGAAACTCAGCACAGCCCACATACTTGTTGACTAATTGTCAGTATGAGTTGTAGAGGTTGTATCTACTGATATTTCTATGTCACTGAGTGCTTCTACTTGACTCAAGTATAGTGGAAGATGTGTCCTCTTGCTGCCCTAAAGCTCAGAGGAGTGCTCTCTCTGTGCAGAGGAGGGGGCTACATGAGAATATGAGGAAAGGATTTTTTAGAATTAAGCAAATATTTTCTAAGCAGCTAATTTTGGTGCTCAGAATTAAGGGCTTACTGTTCTAAAATTATAATGAGGTATGCATTTGGGAAATAGGTGACAAGATTTTGTTACGTGTCATCAACTTGTACTGAAATAATAGATCTACAGGGCCCTTATTTCCTTGAGACTGCGAAACAAAGAGTCCATGGGACAGTGACAAAATACCTGAAATTTGCCATTGAAGTTCCAGAGAAAAATATAGTGAAGAAAAAATACTGGAGGAAATAGTGACTAAAAATGTGTCACATTTATTGAAGGACATGAATTTATAGGTTCAAAAATGTCATCAAAACCAAAAGAGATAAACTCAAGGAAAATCATGCCAAGGCAAGCCATAACCAAACTACTTAAAACCTAAGAAACAGAAATCTTGAAAGCAATCAGAGAAACGTGACCCATTACATATAGGGAAATAAATTGAATTACTGTAGATTTCTAAGAAATCATAAAAGACACAAGACACTGAACACTATCTTTAAAGTTCCCAAAGAAAAGAATTGTCAATCCAGAAACGTATCTCAAGCAAAAATATCTTTAGGAATAGTGGAGAAATAAAGACATCCTCAGATGAAGAAAAAAATAATAGAATTTATCACCAATAGACTATCACAGAAAGAAATTTTAAATTATGTTCTTTGGGGTAAATAAAATAACACCAGGAAAAAACTAGTACTGGAAAAATGAAGAGCAACACATAGTTAAAAATTCTAAGTAAATATGACAGACTATTTTTCCTTCATTTATATTTTTAAAATTGAGTAAGACTGTTTAAGGCAAAAAATATAATACTGTTCTGTGAGGATTTTAGGAAATGTAGATGTAATATATTATAACAATTGTATCATAAAATGGGAAGGAATATGACATTTGTAAAACACCTCTTTTACTTGAAGTGGTAAAATCTTAACTCTAAGTAGACCATGAAAGATTAGATATCTATATTTTAGCCCCTGGAGCAAGCACAATAAATATTAAAAAAGATATAGCCAAAAAGTCAACATATAAATTAAAATGGAATGCTAAAATATATTCACATAAACCAAACGAAGGCAGGAATGTGGAAGCAGAACAAGAAACTGACTACAAAAACAGACAATAAATCATAAAATGGTCAACCTAAATATGATCATATTAATTACTAAATTACATAGAAATGGTCTAGGTTTCAAATTCCTGGTAAGATGTAAGCACACTTTATCTTGCCTCCCCCATTGGATATAGCTAAATCCTGGGGGGGGCGGGGGGCAGGGATTCATGCAGCAGCCATTTGAAAAAAACCAAAAACACAAAAAACTCAAAAAGCAAATAATAACAGGCAGATAGGGAAAGAAATGAATTTATAATACCACCTAACCAGCAGTGAGTCTACCACTTTTTTTTTTTTCCTCCAGTATTCCCTAGTCAGAGTTCAAGGTATTGGAAACCTATAAGTATCAGAGCACAGAGAGTATTCCAAGGGATTTACTGACTTCTAACCCAATGAGTGAACAAAGGAACACCTAATGCTCAGAGTGAGTTTGGAGTCTACTCCTTCCCCCCCTCCTTTTTCTCTATTATCTTATTGTCCCCTGGTAGTGATTGCAACTGGTTGCAATTACAGAAGGCAAAATTCCAAAGGAAGAGAAATTTATCTGGTTTGTAGTTTGGCATCTAACATTAACTTAGGAAATTCTCAGTTATTGTGTTTCACATATTTTTTGTTCCTTTCTATTTTTCCTTCTGCTGGTGTTCCCATTGCACAAAAGTTATACTGGTCCACAGTCCTTGGGTATTGTGTTGGTTTTTTTCCCCAGTATTTATTCTACTTCCTTGTTGGTTTCTAAGGAACCAACTATTGGAGGGTCCTCCAGTGTACAGGTTCTTCTTTCAGCCATGTCCAATTTACTAATAAGCCCATCAAAAACATTCTTCATTTCTCTTACAGAGGTTTTTTTTTTTAAATCACTAACATTTTCATTGTTGTTTTTTCATAGGACTCTCTTTCTCTGCTTACATTTCCAATCTGTCCTTGCATCCTGTGTACATTGTCCACTAGAGTCTTTAATATATCAGTCATAGTAGTTTAAAATTTCCAATAATTCCAAAATCTGTGATGTGTCTGATTCTGATGCTTGCTTTATCTTCCCAATTTTTCTTTCTTGCCTTTTGGATTGCTTTGTAATTTTTTTCTTGATAGTGAGACATGATATAATAGTTAAAAAGAACTGCTGTAAGTAGGATTTTAATAATGTGGTGGTGAGGTATGGGGGTAGGGGAAGCATTCCATAGTCCTATGATTAAGTCTCAGTTGTAGTGAGCTATGCCTCTGTCTGAACTATGGAATTCATTAGTGTTTCTTAGTTTTTTTCTTCCCCTCTTAGATGGGACAGAATGTTTACAGTAGGATTGGGGTTAGGTATATCCCTTTCCAAGGTCAGTTAGGCTCTAATACCCCAGTAGGTTAGGCACTGGCTAATTAGTTTCTCCTGAGAGCAGGCCTTGTTAAGAAGAACAAAGTTCTCTGGTGTATTTCAAAATAATTCTTTTCTTACTCTTCCTGCTGGAAGCCTGAGGTTTTTTTTCTGATATATACTGTGGAAATCTATTCCAGCTCCTGGAGGTAAGTCTTGTAATATGTGGGATTCTTCCTCTGAGTAGGTCTCCCGGAGTTTTTTAACTCTTAGAGTTGTCTGCAGTGAGCTTCCAGTGATTTATCATTTATGATTCAGGCTTTCTTACACAGCCATTGGTTCCTGAGGCAGTTTCTGCTCATGAATCTCTGCTCCTGTAATTGGTAATTCCCTATATTTGCCTTTCTCTCCAATTTTGGAAGCAGTGGTTTGGCCTGTGTTGTCCTCTGTCTTTTGGATCCAACAAGAGTTGTTTTTTCAGTCCATTCAGCTTTATACTAGATGTTAGTTAGGATGAAGGGGAGACTTTTAACTTCTTTACATTCAGAACCCAGAGCAAGTAACTATTATTTCATTTTAAAAAGTGGACCAACATGTTCTATTACCCACATAGCTAAGGACTGACAAATATTTCTCTTGTTTTTTCATCTTATACTTTAAAAATTTATATGTGATGCTTAGTTGTTTGTGATCTGTCTAGCCCTGTCAATAAAATGTACAACAGGAATTCATTTCTTCATTTTTCTTGTTTGAAACAGATTTCATTAAGGAAAACATACAAATAATTCCAGTTAAAGTAACAACTAATATTAATATGCTAAAGAACACACAAAAATCCTTACAGTAGATATTATTAGACGTTATTTATTTTCTGTTGATAAATAACAAAACAAGATTAGGTTACTGACATGCCATCCTGGAAACAGAATCTTGACTGCAATTTTCCCTTAAGGTTAACCTTTTTCAGAAGTGTATCATTAATCACATCTAAAGAGATTCTTTTTCAAGACTTAAAAAAAAGGAACTTCACAGGATACATTAAAAGCAATTGATTATGGTGTTAGCTTTAGGAACAATTTTTTTTAAGGGAATGGGGGTTGGAATAAAGAAATGACAAAGTTATTTGACTGTAAACATGCATGTGAAGTGAACATCAGATTATGTATTTTATAGAAGGACATAAACATACATGGTTCTAATCTTAATTCAACTCATTTCTTACAAAGGAATAGGTGAAATCCTTTGTTAGTATGACTAAGGCAATTTTAATTTTTTTTTTTTTTTTTTTTTTTTTAGAGAGAGCTCACACATATGCAAGTGAGACCTGAGAGAGGTTGGGGGAAAGAAGAAGAGGGAAAGAGAGATTCTTAAGCAGGCTCCATGCAAATTGTAGTGCTCAATGCAGGTCTTCATCTCATGACCCTGAGATCATGACTTGAGCTGAAATCAAGAATCAGACACTTAACCAACTTAAGCCACCTAGGTGCACTGTAAAATATTTTTTAAATGTTGTTTTTCAAAATGTTGAGACCCTAGCTAAAGGCTGGTGAGTTTTCTTTCTTGGGCAGCTGATTAAAGCTTTAGCCCAACACTTTCCATATCAGGGCTAGGGATTCTCACAATCAGGGAACACTATGTACCCTCTCCAATGCCAGGGCCAGATTCCAGACAGCCAGTGACATTTCCAATATCCCTGATCACTGGAAAGTTTTCAAATTATCCAACCCAAACAGAGTCTGTGAAATCTCCTAACCTCACCCCTACAGCTCCAGCATGCTATTACCCTGTCCTCAGGTACAATCTTCTATGTGGCCTTGCCCAACAGCCTTGTCTGATTTGGAGCTGTAATAAGAAAGAGTTCTGCCTTTCATCTATCCAGATGTCATTCTGTTGTATGCCACCATCAAAAGAATCTTTATTTTATAAAATAGAAATTCTGAGGCTTTACGCTCTTCATCTACTTATTTGTCTGTCAACCATGCTCTATACATCATCTGTTTTCTTTGGGATATTTACTTGCTTTATGCGTTCATTGAAGACAACCTGCTAAATATGCCGGTGTAGAGCATATAGTATGAGCAAAGAGCATCAGGTAAAAAGTAGTAGTAGGAGTTTCAGAAAGGGAAAAATTAGGAAGGACTTTATATTATATTAATGCCCAGAATTTGGACTTTATTTTGTAGATAATTAGAATGAATAAAGGATTATAAACAGACCCTAATTCAATCAAGTTTGTTGCTGACCAACTAGGGAGAGGTAGAGCATAAGTTGGCTTAGAGTTACCAGTGTGGCAATGTTTACATATTTTTTTGTTGTTGTTTTCTCTCTGATATGAATTATGGGATTCTGTTTTCTGATCTAATTTAAAGTAAAAAAAACTTAACAGTTTAAAATGTGTGTACCAGACATTTAACCAACTGTAGATACTGAATTCTTCATTTTCAATTTACCCCGGAGCTGTTGGAGAAAAAGATGTGATGTTTTGACAAGGTTAAAAAGATCTAAAGCTGTTTATAGAAATGCAATAGAAAATACAGTTTCTACCAGAATGAAGACCTAGCCATTGACAGTGGGCTAGATGTCAGACTGTGCACTTCATTTTAGTGCTCTACAGAAAGCTACACTTATTTAGGAGGGAATCTTGTCAAGGCCTCCTGCCTTTAGTCTCAAGTCAATAATATTGACATCACCTTTGTCCACACTAGTTAAAAATATATTGTCTTCTATACTTTCTTATTGAATACAAACTTTAATGACCATAAATTCAAATATTATGATGAAAGCCAGTATTAATTTGAATATAAATAGTAATGTTTCATTCTATCAGTATTTCCTTCCCAAGAAACATAATTTCAAAAACAAAGTACGTATTATCTATGCAATTACAACTTTTGGTTCTGATCAAAACAAGGACATTCTTAAATTATTTACTTCCTTAAAATCTTACTTTAATTAGAAGAACAAATGACCAGCTTATAAGATGAATGTCTTTTATTAACTTTGTACTTTTCCTGAAGAACAAAATTATCAAGACTTTAGTTTATTAGAGAAGTTGTATGTCATGATTTAGAAGATATTGTATTTTGGAATTAACATCTACCCCTTCATTTTGATAGGAGATGGCAAATTAAGATACATGAGTATTCCACAGCTATGGTGAAGCAATGTATTAGCAACAGGAATGGCTAATAACTATTAAACACATTTAAAGTCAGATACTGTTACATACTCAATTATCACAATTACATTTTAGATAGATATTTTTTTTAATTTTTATTTATTTATGATAGTCACACAGAGAGAGAGAGAGAGGCAGAGACACAGGCAGAGGGAGAAGCAGGCTCCATGCACCGGGAGCCCGACGTGGGATTCGATCCCGGGTCTCCAGGATCGCGCCCTGGACCAAAGGCAGGCGCCAAACCGCTGAGCCACCCAGGGATCCCTAGACAGATATTCTTATTTAACTCTTTTTGAAGGCTAAAAAATTGAAACTTGGAAGTTTCATAGAATACGGTTAAAATCACAAAACTGTAAAACTCTGGCTAAGTTTTGAAACAATATTGTTTGATTTGAACTTACTACAATGTCATTGGAATTGTCATTATCTATTCACAATAATTTAAACACTTTGCTAGAGCACAGAATTGCCCTTTCCCATCTATTTAAATTAGATCCAGCCATGTGACTTGCTGTAGCTAAAGAAATGTAAACAGCTATGGCATGTGACAGTTCAAAGTGGAAACTTAAAAAAAATCAAAATGAAGTAAGCATTGGTACGAGTCACTCTAAACAGTGTCAGAAGGACATTGAGGAAGTAGGTCCCATGTAATTTTTTTTTTTTTTTTTTTTTAGATTTTATTTACTTATTCATGAGAGACACAGAGAGAGAGGCAGAGACATAGACAGAGGGAGAGGCAGGCTCCATGCAGGGAGCCCAATATAAGACTTGATCCAAGGACTCCGGGATCCTGCCCTGAGCTAACGGCAGGCATTCAACCAGTGAGCCACCCAGGCGTCCCCTCATGTAAATCTTTTATTTCAATTTTCAGAGCACCATTGATTTTTAAATTCTCAGGACTTTTGATTTTTGTTAATTGCAACTGACTACCTTCTGGAACAGATTCTTCTACTTTGTATTGAAATAGGGACAATGTGACACCTGTTCAGTAAGTAGCCAACTGTGTATTAGACATTCAGTTAAAATTCTACTGGCACCAATCATATTTTTTTCAAAAAAGTTATATAATCCTTTTATATATTTTTCTTTGTAACATGAGCTCCCTCATCTTTAAGTGGAGGATTTGGGTTTCAGATTCTTGATGAGTACTCAACTATCGGAAATAATTCTTCTGAAGAGACATATGATGATCATCCTCCTCCTGGAACTCCTGCAAGATTATTTTTAAGGAATATGGCCCTTCTTGCTCTAAAAGTTTGCCCCATTGGGCTGACATTACCCAGGATGATTTAAAACTTAATGGGTCGGGGATCCCTGGGTGGCTCCGCGGTTTGGCGTCTGCCTTTGGCTCAGAGCGTGATCCTGGAGTCCTGGATCGAGTCCCACACCAGGTTCCCTGCATGGAGCCTGCTTCTGTCTCTGCCTGTGTCTCTGCCTCTCTCTCTCTCTCTCTCTCTCTCTCCCTCATGAATAAATAAATAAAATCTTTTTTTAAAAAAACCTTAATGGGTCAAAATGGAGCACATTTGATATCCCAAAATTGGCTTACTTATTACACAAGTGGAAAAATGTTATAAAACCAAATAAATTGAATGTGATACCTATTAATTAATTGGTACTTGGGTCATTCCAAATGTATTCAGGACTCTAAAATCACATTTTTACAATATACCACTTCTAAATTAATTGAAGTGAACAAACAATTGAAGGAAGACCCTCTCCCATTTTCCATTTTCTGGGACTCATTAATGATAATTTTCATAGATTAGGATTCTGGTTTTTTTGTTTCTTGTTTTTTTGTTTTGTTTTGTTTTGTTTTTTTAGAAGAATGCTGATCTTGTCTTTCTCACATTCACTAAGAGTTTTAAAAGAGTGTCAAGATGGATTCTCTTATACTAAAATACATGCCAGGGCAAACAGGAAAATAAAGGATATTTAGTTCATATGAATGCCTCTTTCTCTCTCTCCTCTTTATCTCTCTCTCCCACACACAGAGTGTTTTTCAAAATCAGATGTATTAGCCACAGAAATAACTTCTGGGGACGCTTGGGTGGCTCAACAGTTGAGCATCTGCCTTCAGCTCAGGGTGTGATCCTGGAGACCTGGGATCAAGTTCCCTGCAGGGAGCCAGCTTCTCCCTCTGCCTGTGCTTCTCATGCATTAAAAGAAAAAGAAGAAAGAAAAGAAAGAAAGAAAGAAAGAAAGAAAGAAAGAAAGAAAGAAAGAAAGAAAGGAAGGAAGGAAGGAAGGAAGGAAAGAAAGAAAGAAAGAAAGAAAGAAAGAAAGAAAGAAGAAAGAAAAGAAAAGAAAAAAGAAGAAAAGAAAAGAAAGAAAAGAAAAGAAAAGAAAAGAAAAGAAAAATGAATTTCTGGCATATGCCAGTGCTTAAAAGACTTTGTTAAGTAGAAAAATACTTCTTTGGAAACAAGCAAATCTCAATTTTTACATACTCAACTTCTCTCTAGAGAATCAGTGTTGGTAAGTGGTATACTGAATTATGTATTGCAAGCATATGCCTGTATTTCTCACACCTGCTGATGTGGAGAGATATAGGAACACGAAAAGCAAGAAGTTTCAGGAAGAGACATATATAACATGGCAAACATGACCTAAAAATCATGATGAACATAATTTTTGTAAATGATAAACAATTGTTTTGTAACTGTGATTATAATGCCCATGAAATGCCGCCACCCCCCCCCCCCCCCAGCAGGGTCAGGCTGTGTAGCTAGCTGACCGACTTCACCCAGAGATGAGGCCTCAGCACCAGGGAACTTGGTTCCAGGGAGCCCCCAGGCTTTCAACTCCTGGGCCGGTGGATCCAAGGAGACCCGCAGGCGCTCAGGCAGAATTTTTTTTTTTTTTTTCAAATGACTTAGATTTAATCAATGGAAGCAAACTACATTAAATGGAAAGCTTACAATAGAGAAGAATTATATGTCAGCGCCTTTTGCAAACTGAGCTATGCCAGGAAGAGGCCAGGGCTGCCCCTCAACCTGATCCCTTCCAAACAGAGACGTCCACAGTGTCCCTGGCAGTCTGGCTCAGGGAAGAGGAAGCCTCTGCCGGCTCTGTGCGTTGAGGTCACCTTGCCCTTCACTCACTCCTGGCCAGCGTCAGGAGTCCCGCCTTGCCGGCTCTGGTCGTCACCCTTCTTTTTGTGGCCTGAGACAGTGTCATCAATCCGCAGCAGGAGAACTGCCGTCTCTACTGCTGTCTTGTATGTCTGCAGCTTTACAGCCAGTGGTTCCCAGATGCCCAGTTCTTTCATGTCTACCAAGGTACCTGTCTCACCGTTTACACCCCATGTCTCACAGTTCTCCTGAGTGTGCTTGGCCCGAAGGGAGGTAAGCAGACGAATGGTGCTGGCCCCACAGTTCTGGATTAGGGTGCGAGGGATGACCTCAAAGGCCTGGGCAACAGCCCTGTACGGCCACTGTTCCACACCAGTCATGGCCTTGGATTTTTCTGTCAAGGCATGGGCCACAGCCATTTCAGAGGCCCCACCTCCTGGAACCAGCTGGGGGTCCAAGAGGACATTGTGGCACACCTGCATGGCATCCTGGAGGTTACATTCCACTTCCGAGAGAACCTCTTTGCTGGCTCCCCGGAGAATGGTACATGCCTTGGGGTCTTTGCACTCAGTGATGAATGTAAAGTACTCATCTCCAATTTTCTTGATTTCCAACACGCCTGCTCCTGTCCCAACATCACTACTATGTACTACTATGTACTATCACATTCAGACACAATAGAAAGAAGACTCTCCAGACAATTCGGACAGTTCTGGAATAACATGAGACAGTTCTGGTTAAATTCCTATTTTTCAGAGGGACTATATAACCGATCTTCTCTCCGTATACCAGAATATTACCTCTAATACTAAGGAAGGGCTCATTCAGTATATCCTTATAAATCAAACTTGGAAAAATTCCCAAATTAGGGTTTTATGAAGATAATCAGTGGACATACTAGGAGTATTTTTATGCTCCTCCTCCACCAAATGAAGAAATGGATATAACTCATTATGCATGTATCATAAAACAAAATATAAGATACATGGTAGGTTCTGAAATGAGCCCCCCTTTTCTTCTCTAGGAAGAGCCGATACTTTTAAACTATTGGTGAGTAGAGTCTCTGTGAGAGTACATTCTATCTTTTTCTGGCCATGTTATACACTTCTTCTTTTGTGAAGTAAACTCTGGAATGTCATCTTTTTGTTTCAGGATTCTTAGTATTCTATCTCCACCCATGTGCCTTATCTGTCAGCAGTTACTGCATATGACACAATAGTAAAACTCAATAGATTTTAAAAAGTGAATATTTTTTTCTCATACATTTTAGGGTCAGTTGAAGGTGCTCAGTAAATTCTTGTCATTGGTTTGTTAAGATTTTTTATTCATAAATATGCTCTCAAAAGCCAAACCTACCTCTTCACTTATTAATGGAAATAGCCAGATGGTTCTGCAGCTGTTTGTCTCTTATCCATATATTTGTGTCTATGGCCTTTCTCTTTATCACTGTGTCTGCCACTAGCTAATAAGTACTGTGACAGCATGAATGACATTTCAATACTTTCCCTCTTTCTCTCACCTTACTTCCATCTGGGTTCAAGAGAAGAACTAATATTTATCCTTCCACAATCAGAGTAAATTAATCATTGGTTTACCTGTATATTATCTTCTTAGAACATTGAATTCCTTTGCAACAGGTGTTACGTATTAGTTACCTTGTGTCATCAGTTTCAATGTCCAGGACAGTGTCTCTCAATTTTTTTAAAGATTTTATTTATTTATTCATGAGAGACAGAGAGAGAGAGAGAGAGAGAGGCAGAGACACAGGCAGAGAGAGAAGCAGGCTCCATGCAGGGAACACCTGATGTGGGACTCGATCCCAGGACTCCAGGATCAGGCCCCAGGCCGAAGGCAGGCGCTAAACCGCTGAGCCACCAAGGGATCCCCTCAAATTTTAACATGCATTAATCACCTAGCATGTTAAAATGCAAGATCTGATTCAGTAGGTCAAAGTTTAAGCCTGATTTTCTATCTTTTTGACAAGCATCAAGGTGATACTGATGCTTCTGGTACACAGGCCATAACTTGAGACTCAAGGATCAAACCTCATTTTGTGAAAAAAAAAAATGTGGTTCCCCTCTTTGCTAGACCACCACTCATCCCAGTATTATGTTTTGCATTATATTTTATGCTTTGTTACTTAAATTTAACCAGATTACTTAGATCCTTGATAAAACAATTAAATATTTAATCAGAAAGAGGAAACATGTATTAGAGTGTATGCAGAGGAGGTAGGTATAGGATTGTCTTCTCTATGTTCTCAAATCACAAAGTATAACATTCTCTTAGTCTATTGCCTTTAAAGGAGTCCTTCTAATGGAAAGTACTTATTACTCTGCCAAGTAATTTTTTATAAATGACAAACTAACTTAGTCATTTCTACAAATTCTATAACTCAAGTCAAGGTCTGCTTATCCTTAATGATATATAAAAATTGTTCTCGTTGATCACATAAGGTAACTTTGCATATCTTGTATAATCTGAATAATTAATCCTCTCTCTTAGAGAATTTCTCAGTTCCAGATTCATTGTTTTTTTCATTCAGTAATCAGGATATCTCAGCTTATTTTATGCTTAAATCTAACAGAAAAATGGCTTCTCTAGTTTCTGTTATATTTTTTCTGCAGTTTTCACATCCTTTTGCATATGAAATATTCTCAGGGTAAAGATCAAATCAAGGGCATCTGTAAGACTGAATTTTTTAAGATGATACTTAGGATATTATCTCAGTGAAATCAAAGGGCTTATAAAGATTCTAAGAGCATAGTCTCAGAAGCCTAATCCCCAAATAACTATGAGTAAATCTAGAGAGAGAGGTTTGTCTCACAAAATATTATAGGCTTGGCTTTTGTTTAATTAAGTAGAATATAACCTGATAGAAAACCCACAAATAGTTTGAGTGTTGTATTTGCTCAGAGTAAAAAATACCATGATAGTTCAAATTGCAAGGTTTTTGAACTCTCAATTTTCTATTTGTGAATGAATGAAGTAGGTGAGAAAGCTATGAAGTAGCAATCATGGGACATTTTTTCTGGTAAAGGAGAGTATGTTCAGGAGCTTCTTATTTTGATGTTGTCCCAATAGTTTATTTTTGCTTTTGGTTCACTTGCCTTAAGAGACATATCTAGAAAATAGTTGCTATGGCTGATGCCAAAAAAATTACTGCCTTTCTCCTCTAGGATTTTTATGGTTGCAGGTATTTTTATGGTTTCATCCATTTTGAGTTTATTTTTGTGTGTGGTATAAGAAAATGGGCCAGTTTCTTTTGCATGTTGTTGTACAGTTTTCCCAACACCATTTGTTGAAAAGACTTTTTTCCATTGAATATTCTTTCCTGCTTTGTCAAAGATTAATTGGCCATATAGTAGTGGGTTTATTTCTGGGTTTTCTATTCTGTTCCATTGAGCTGATCATGTTTTTTAGCATGTAACCTGTCGTTTTTTAGCTCAAGGTCTCTGGAAGAGGAACTATACCCACAGGACAGCAATAATGGAGTCTTTTCTACATCTGGACTTAATTTAGAGGGTATTAATTGGATCTTAGATTCCAATCCTAATGTCACCTCATAGGATTGTTGAATATAGTATTTCTATAGTATCTCACATGGAGAAGATGCTTAACATGCAGTAGTATGATTCCAATATTTTGTGTTTATAATGACTCTGTACCATCATTCAAAGCCAATGGTCAGCCAATGTAATTTTAAAGTTTTAAGAGGCTTTATAATTGATTAAAAAAACCTAACACCTAGCATGTTTAGGAGATTGTATGTTAATCTGTGTTCATAACAGTGTCAGTGTGTTTGATTCTGACCTTCATTCATTCTCTCTTCCTTCCTTTCTCTTTCCTTTCTTCCCTCCTCTTTCCCTCTTCCCTCTACCCCCCCCCTTTTCTTTTTTTTCTTTTGTTTTCTTTTTTGTTTGTTTGTTTTCTTTTCCTTCTTTCACTATAAGGCATAAATACTGCTGTTAAGGGCTGAAATAATTAAATTTTATTGTTTATAAAATATTAATTTGCTTGGCCTAGGACAGACAGTTTAATGCTATTTAATTCTACACATTAATAGCTGGGTAGATACAGTGTAATTATGGTTTCCTTGGGACTCAGTGTACCCATTTATTGTGGAAGGTAAAGGTTACTAATGGAAAGCTCAGGGCAGGATTAAAATTGACAGGCCACATTCTTTTAGAGCCGTGTTTCAAAAGGCTGTAAACTTTCTGCTGCTGAAAGCTTATTCAGAGAAAATGAACATTTAACATTATTGGGTTTTTACTCCCTTTTCAGCTAATTAATGTATTATTTTAATGAGGATTAGATGCTGATTAGATATAATGACTGCTAATGATCATATGTACTAATTTTAGACAGATGTTAAGGGATTCATTCTTAAAAATACCTCCTGTAATAAATCTCAGGAGAAGCTGGTTGAGAAAGTCAGATCCTTCCGCATATACCATGATAATGAATTAACCGTGACCTGAAGAGGCAAAATGATTTGGCTCATATACAGGATGGAAATAATAGGTACTTATAGTGCTTTACAATTTGAATGCAAAATATTTTTAGAAGTATTGACAAACTTAAGGAGATGAAGGTTTTCAGAGCAGAAGAAAGAATCCTTGGATTTGTATCATATTTGTTTTAGAGCTAATAGTATCTTTATAGACATTTTTGTCCAACTTCACCCAGTGAAGTTTCTAATTCATCCAAAGTCAAGGCATGTAGAAACTAAATACCAGGTCTCTGTTCTTATTTTACACATGTATAGCCTTGTAGGGCCATTGACTTGGGCAAATTTCTTGGATATTTAATTGGATATAAAATTACATTTTATTCAATTTTATGTATTATTTATGTGAAAGCACAGTTGTAAGCAAGGAGCCATGATCCATGTAAAGAAGTTTCTTTGCCACTTTAGATATTTTAAGGATTAAAGTACAAAATAAAATGGATGGTTTACCATCCAGCAGAGGATCAATATCAATATCTTTGAATTTGAAGTCAGCAACACATATGATTACCTTACAAATCTTGTAGTTAGACTAGTTAAATACAAGGTTCTTGTATTTAGACTAACCTCAAATCTCCATGCTTTAACCCATTAGGTTTAAAACTCATTCATATAGTAGCCTAATGAGGAGTTTGGTGAGTGGCTTTCCTTATGGTGAGTTATAGTCCCAGGTACCTTCTCTGTAATGAGTTTGTTAATCTACCTAGGGATTCAGAGTCTTCCACTGAATTAAATGTTGATTATATATAACATTATCTAGTGAACTGGAGAATCACAAACAGGTTTTAAGGACCATAGTCAGTAATATATGTCACTTCCTCCTACATTTCATTGGCTGGTATTTGGTCACATGGTCCCACTTAACTACAAAGCAGCATAGGAAATGTAAACCCTTTTTTGATTATGAGAAAATAGATGGAGTTTTATGTCTTCTCCATAGTCTCTTTGTCCACTTAAAAAAATTAACAATCTCCCAGATCTCTCATGTTTCTGTAACAACAGACTGTTAAGTTAATAATATATTACTAATTGTATTTTGAATAGTTCCATAGGAAATAGGGATTTTCCTCAGGATAGGAAAGGAAATATATAATTTTTTTGTCATGAATTTTTTTTTGTGTGTAGTAAGAAAAGTGTTTCAAAAGTCATAGGACTTTAGCTCTGATTTCGGATGTATGTCCTCCTAGCTGTGTTATTTAGCCCAATCACATCACTCCAAGAGAAGGTGATAAGGTAAGGCTTATCAAACAGAGTGTTTGATAATTTTTAAACTTCCAATAGACTATTTTTAGAATAGTTTTAGCCTCCCTCCCAAAATTGAGAAAAAACTACAGTAAGTTCTTTTATATACACTGATATCACTCTTTTTCCTGCCCCACAACAAACACAACCTCCCTGATTATCAACATCTCCCACCAGAATGGACATTGTTATAGTAGATCAACTCACACTGACACATCATAATCACCTAAATCCCATAGTTTGACTTTTTTCACTTTGTAATATGCATTTAAATTTCTTGTATATCTTTTCATGGGTTGCTGGCTCATTTCTTTTTAGCACTGAATAATATTCCTTCTACTACCATAGTTAATTTATCCATTCACCCACTGAGGAACATCTTGATTGCTTCCAGGTTTTGACAATTATGAAAAAGGCTGCCGTAAACATGCATGGGCAGGTTTTTGTATAGACATGTTTTCAATTCTTTCAAGTAAATGTCAAGTAGGGTGATTGCTGAATTGCATAGCAAGGTTATATTTTATTTTGTAAGAAACTACCAAATTGTCTTCCAATGTGTTGTATGGTTTTGCATTGCCACCAATAACAACTGATAGTTTTTTTATAACCTTGTTTTATTTTTCTTTACTCTATTGCTCTTTACCAATATTATGTTTTTTTCACAAATTGAAGGTTTGTGGCCACTCTGCATCAAGCAAGCTATTGGCACATTTCTCCCACACCATTTGTTCATTTAGGATCTCCATGTCACACCTTGGTAATCCTTGTAAAATCTCAAAACTTTTCATTATTATATTTGTTATGGAGTTTTGTGGCCAGTGATCTTTGATGTTACTATTGTAATTGTTTGGGGGAGCATGAACCATGCCCAAATAGGACAGTGAACTTAATTGATAAATGTATGTATTCAGGCCGCTCTGCCAATTGGCCATTATCCCTTATTTCTCCCCTCTGTTCAAGGCTCCCTATTCCCTGAAACATAATAATGTTGAAATTAGACCAATTAATAACCCTACAATGGCATCTAAATGTTTCAGTGAAAGAAAGAGTCATATATATGTCTCGCTTTATTTTTCTTCCAAGTTTTTATTTAAATTCTAGTTAGTTAACATGCAGAGTAATATTAGTTTCAGATGTAGGCTTTGGTGATTCATCACTTATATACAACACCCAGTGCTCATCTCAAGTGCTCTTTTTAATTTCCATCACCCATTGAACTCATCCCCCGGACTACCTCCCCTTGAGCAAACCTGTTTGTTCTCTATAGTTAAAAGTCTTTTTAATGGTTTGCCTCTCTCTTTTTCCTCATGTCCATATGCTATATTTCTTAAATTCCACATAAGTGAAATTATATGGTATTTGCCTTTCTCTTCTTTCTTTCTTTTTTTTAAATTTATTTACTTATTCATGAGAGATACAGAGAGAAGGGCAGAGACACAGACAGGAGGGAGAAGCAGGTTCCCTGTGGGGGAGGAGCAGAGGGAGAGAGAATCTTGAGCAGACTACAAGCTGGGCAATGAGCCTGATGCAGAGCTTAATCCCATGACTCTGAGATCATGACCTGACTTGAAACTAAGAGTTGAATGCTTAACCAAGTGTTCCACCCAGGTGCCCCCCTCTTTTTAAAGATTTATTTATTTACTTGAGAGAGATACAGAAGAATCTGTTCTTTTTTATGGCTGAATAATATTCCTCTGTGTGTGTGTGTGTGTGTGTGTGTACGTACACATCCATTCATCAGTCAATGAACCATTGGGCTCTTTCCATAATTTGGCTATTATTGATAATGCTGCTATAAACATTGAGGTGCATGTGCCCCTTTGAATCAGTACTTTTGTATCTTTTGGGTAAATACCTAGTAGTGCAATTGCTGAATCATAGAGTATTTCTATTTTTAACTTTTTGAGGAACCCCTATACTATTTTCCAGGGTCGCTGCACCAGTTTGTATTCCCACCAACAGTATAAGAGGGCTCCCCTTTCTCTGCATCCTTGCCAACACCTGTTGTTTCCTGTGTTGCTAATTTTAGCCATTCTGACAAGTGTGAGGTAATATCTCATTATAGTTTTGATTTGTATTTCCCTGATTATGGGTGATGTTTTAATGAATATCTTTTCTTGTGTCTGTTAGGCATCCATATGTCTTCTTTGGAAAAAAAAAAATCTGTTCATATCTTCTGCCCATTCCTAACTGGATTATTCGGTTTTTGGGTGTATTGAGTTTGGTAAGTTCTTTACAGATTTTGGATACTCACACTTTAACAGGTGTGTCATTTGCAAATATCTTCTCTCATTCTGAAGGTTGCATTTTGGTTTTGTCGATTGTTTCCTTTGCTGTGCAGAAGCTTTTTGTCTTGATGAAGTCCCAGTAGCTTACTTTTCCTTTTATTTTCCTTACCTTAGGAGACATATCTAGTAAGAAATTGCTATGGCCAATGTCAAAGAGGTTACTGCTTGTACTCTTTTAGAGGGTTTTGGTAGATTCCTGTCCCACATTTAGGTCATTCATCCATTTTGAATTTATTTTTGTATTTGGTGTAATAGAGTGGTCCAATTTATTTCTTTTGCATGCTGCTGTCCAGTTTCCCCAACACCATTTGTTGAAGAGACTGTTGGATATTCTTTCCTGCTTTGTCAAAGATCAATTGACCTTAGAGTTGTGGATCTATTTCTGGGTTTTCTATCCTGTTCCATTGATCTATGTGCCAGTTTTTGTGCCAGCATCATACTGTCTTGATGACTACAACTTTGTGATATAGATTGAAGTCTGGAGTTGTGATCCCTCCAGCTTTGCTTTTCTTTTTCAAGATTGCTCTGGCTATTGGTGGTCTTTTGTGGTTACATTTCTCACTTTAAATCAAAAAGTAAAAATGATTAAGTAAGGAATGCATGTCAAAAGACAAAAGAGACTAAAAGCAAGGCATCTTGTACCAAACAAGTAGATTGTGGTTTTCAAAGGAAAGGTTCTTGGACAACATTAAAAGCACTACTCCAGTGAATACATTAATGATGAGAAAATGAAACAGCCTTATTCCTGATACAGAAAATGTTTGAGTGGTTTGGATAGCAGATCAAACTAGCCGCAATATTTCCTTAAACCTAAATTTAATCCAGACCAAGGCCCCAACTTTCTTAAATTCCATGAAGGCTGAGAAAGGCAAAGAAACTGCAGAAGAAAAGTTTGAAACCAGTGTAGATTCGTTCATGAGGTTTAAGGAGAAAAAACATCTCTGTAACATCAAAGTGCAAGGTGAAGCAGTAAGTATTGACATAGAAGCTTCAGAAAGTTATTCAGAAGATCTAGCTAGCTTAAGTAATGAAGGTTGCTACACCCAACAAAATATTTTCAATGTTGATGAAACAGTCTTATTTTGGAAGAAGATGCCATCTAGGACTTTCATAGCTAGAGAAGAGAAGTCAGTGACTGGCTTCACAGCTTCAAAGCATAGGCTGACTCTCTTGTTAAGGGCTAATGCCCCTGATGGTTTTAAGTTGAAGCCAGTGGATTTTTACCATTTCAGAAATCCTAGGGCATTTAAGAATTATGCTAAATCTACTCTACCTGTGCTCTATAAGTGGAACAACAAAACTTGGTTGATAGCACATCCACTTACAATGTGGTTTACTATATACTTTAAGCCCACAGTTGAAACCTACTAATCAGAAAAAAATATTTCAAAATATTACTGTTCATTGACAATACACCTCATCACCCAAGAGCTCTGTTTGAGATACACAATGAGATAGATGTTTTCATGGGTGCTAACACAACACCCATTCTGCTGCCTGTGGATCAGGAAATAATTTTGACTTTCAAATTTTATCACTTGGGAATTACATTTTGAAGGCTATAGCTGCCATAGATAGTCATTCTTCTGGTAGGTCTAGGCAAAGTCAATAGAAAACCTTCTACAAAGGGTTCACCACTCTAGACACCAGTAAGGACGTTTGTGATTCATGGGAAAAGCTCAAAATATCAACATGAATGTGAATTTGTAATAAATAGATTCAATCCTCATGTATAACTTTGGGGGTTCAAGACTTCAGTAGAGGAAAAAACTACAGATATGGTAGAAATAGCAAGAGAACTACAATTAAAAGTGGGCCCTGAAGATGTGACTGAATTTCTGTAATCTCATTATAAAACTTAAAGAGATGAGGAGTTTCATCTTATGGATGAGCAAAAGAATTTGTTTCTTGAGATGGAAACTGCTCCTGTTGAATGTACTATGAATTTTGTTGAAATGATGCAAATGATTTATATTATCTAAACTTAGTTGATAAAACAACGGCAGGGTTTGAGAGGAATGACTGCAATTTTGAAAGAAGTTCTACCATGGATGAAATGCTATCAAATAGCATAGCATGCTACAGAGAACTCATTCTTGAAAGGAAGTGTCAATAAATGCAGCAAACTTTACTTTAGTTTCCTTCTTAAAAAGAAGTTACCACAGCCACCCTAACCTTCATCAACCATGATCCTTATCAGTGAGCAGCCATCAGCATTGAGTCAAGACCCCTCACCATCAAAAAGATTATGATTCACTGAGAGCTGCTGATGGTTAACTTTTTTGGCAATAAATTTTTTATTAATTAAGATTTATACAACCTTTAGTTATAATGCTACTTCACACTTAATAGACTACAGTATAGTGTAAATGTAACTTTTATATGTACTGAGAAACCAAAAAAAATCGTTTGACTAGCATTGTTATATTTACTTTATTGTGGTAGTCTGGAACCAAACCCACAATGTTTTGGGGGTATGTCCCTATTTTATTTTAAGCGGTGATAATTTTCTGATGCCATCTGGCACCCCTTCTTGTTCACATTAGTCTCCATTGTGTCCCTGCCTTAGACCCCTTACACTTGAGTTCACTGAAGCCTGGGATGGTCTTTTCTCTAGAAAAGAGATCCTTACATATGCAGTTCCTTCTCAAAGTTTGAACTTTAGCTCAAACACACCTTTTTTCAAGAGGTTTTTTCCTGAGATATTACCCCTCCTATCCCGTTTACTCCCTATGATGATACTCTATGTATCTTCTTTAAAGCACTTTTCAATGCATACTAATTAGTCCACTAGAATGTAAGTTCTATAATAGGGACTCTGTCTTGCTCCATGATACATATGTGGACACTGAATAAAGTTCTATTAAATGAATTCATTGAAAGACTAGAACACACAGAGACAAAACTATGTATTAGTAAACATATTTGTTGGATCTTGGGCAAATTTTGTTTCCTCTCTGGGCATTCTGAATTTCTAGGGAATATTTCAGAGTGCCTTCTAAATATAAGGTGGTCTTTCTGTTTTTGGTGGGTTCTCATGGACCACCTTGAGAAGGTAAGGCCTTTCATTTTATGGTTCATTTAAGAATTATGGGCATAACTGAAGAGTTTTGTAATGAACCTTTTACTATTTGTGTGATTTAGATTTTATGTAGGCTTCACCTGAGCAGTATACAAACCAAGAACTTAAAGGGAGACAAGTGCAACAGGTGGTATTTTATCCATATTATCTACCATTTTGATTTAGATCAATGGAGATTCACAATTATTTTTTGGAGTGTATGGCTCCAGGTATTGAATTCTTCCTGTTTATCATATAATTTTCAAATTAGAATACAGCTTTTCTCTATGTAAAGTAGTTTAAAGCAGTTTATCATTTAGAAAAAAATCTGTGAAAGGTTTTTTTTTTAATGGCATACTTTTTGTAAAGAAAGGCATGATACAGGCTTTACAAAGGGCAAAGATGTATATAAAATAATTTGAAAACAAGTATGTATCAGAGAAAAAATAGAGGTCACTTAAAGATTTTAAAATTTGGAAGATAGAGCATTAGAATGAATGCCCAATGTAATATAATCGAAAAGTATTACATCCTTAGTGTAAACTGAATAGTGTAAGTTTCTAGTTTTCTGTTCTCTTTTTTAAAGATTTATTTATTTATTTATTTATTTATTTATTTAATTTGAGAGAGAGATAGCATGAAGAAGGAGAGGGAGAGGCAGACTGCCCCCTAACCACTGAGCCCAGTGTGGAGCTGATTCCCAGACCTCAGGGATCATGACTGGACCAAAGGCAATCAGGTAACCTGCTGAGCTACCCATGTGCCCCTAGTTTTCTGTCTTGAATCTTATGTATGCCTGGCTTAAAATAAAGAAATTACTTTTATTTTTAGAGAGTTGATAACTTACATTTACCAAACACCTTTACTCAAATCATCTCATACAGTTACTCAGATAGGTTTACCAGTGAACTGTTATTCGACCTATTCGATACAGAGAATGAAAAATGTTGAACTATTTGTCCAAGTTGACATAGCTATTAAATAACAAACCTACTACTAAGCACAAGTCCAACTGACTTACATTGGTTCTTCCATTCTATGGTTCTTCCATTCTATTACTAGCTATACATTTCTTGTATTATCATCTTCTGACAGATGAGGTGAGCTTATATCATTTATTTTGTACTTGCATTGCTTGGGGCTCAGAGATTAAGTAAACACTTTAAGATCACATTTAACCATAAGAGATTCAGTCTTGTTTAAAATCCATGTATTTTAGTTCCAAATTTCAGAATATTTTAGTGTAAATTTACTCCAGGTCAGACTCAAAAGAGATAAGGATGATTAATTCATGAGTCTGTGAAGACCAGAACCAAAGGTTTTTATTTTAGTTAATAAAATTTCTGCGGTATTTTTTCATGTTATTCTAAAATAGTTTCAAGGGATCCCTGGGTGGCGCAGCGGTTTGGCGCCTGCCTTTGGCCCAGGGCGCGATCCTGGAGACCCGGGATCGAATCCCATATCAGGCTCCCGGTGCATGGAGCCTGCTTCTCCCTCTGCCTGTGTCTCTGCCTCTCTCTCTCTCTGTGAATATCATAAGTAAATAAATAAAAAAAATAAAAAATAAAAAATAAAATAAAATAAAATAGTTTCAAGTATTTCTCTACAAAAATTACACATTAAGAAAAATATTGTGTATATTAAGAAAAAATAATTTCTGGACCCTTCATCTCCACAATTTCTTTTTCAGTAGTTCTGAATTGAGGCCCATTAGTCTGTATATTTAATAAGCAGATGCTTTTGATATAAAGGTCTGCACAGGAAACTTTAGAAAGCACTATTATTTTAGTGTTCATTATAACATGGATTTTATTCCATGATTCCTAGTCATTTGAATGTCTTATTCCATAAAGTCAACTCATATTCAGAGTCCAACAGTGAAATTGGACAGTGGACAGTGAAATCGATAAAATACTTCCCTTACATTTATAGATAATATTACAGTGAGTAGGAAATCTTCTTCTTTACTACACTGTTGAATAATTATTTTAGGCAACATCCAAAGGGGAAGAATTCCTAAAGCAAAAAGCTTTGCATTCTGTTTACTTTGAATCATTTTAAGTCAGTTTTTCAGTTTCTGTTTTCTCATATAGCTTATATCAAACTCCTTTCAGATTTATCCCACTGGCTGGTCAGCAGCAGCATCTCCATATAATTGGCCTCCTTACATTCTCCAATTTTACTTTGACACAGACAGTTATCTGTAATAGGGGTGTTGGACCTTGAAATGTTTACTTAATCAAAAAAAAAAAAACTAAAAAAAGAAATAGACAAAGAGTACAGAATGGCAGTGTCTTTTGTTTCTCCTTGACTTAATAAACTGTAGACTTTTTTTGGTTTGTTTGTTTTGCTTTGGGTAGTTTAATTCTGGAATTAAAATCAATTAAAATAAATGAGCAAGTTACAATAGATTTCAAATTGAACATTGTTCACAACACCCACAAGGCTATAATTAGGATATCAAGTAAGAATTCTACTACTTGTTCCTTCATGTGTTCATCTAATGGATATTTATTTAACACTCAAAATGTTGGGTACTAGACTAGACAAATAAGACAGAATGGTTTCTTCTTTCATAACATTTTTAATCTAATGAAGAATATTGGTACTAAAGTAGTAGTTATAAAGTGTGAAAAGGATACTATTACAAGCATGGCATGCATCTCGTTAGTCCTGAGCAAAGTCTTACATGAAGTAAAGGGTGAGCTGATGCCTGAAGAACAGGGAGAAAATTGTCTAGGCAGAGTGTGAGGGTGCAGTTGGTCCAAAGAACAACTTCCACAAAATTTAAGAGAAGAAATGGTCTGCTCTGTCTGGAAGAATGAAAGTCATCAGAGAGGGAGAAAAACTATAAGAAACTCTTAACTACAGGAAACAAACTGAGGGTTGTCAATGGGGAGGTGGGTGGGAGGATGGGGTAACTGGGTGATGGGCATTAAGGAGGGCATTTGATGTGATGAGCACTGGGTGTTATATGCAACTGATGAATTATTGAACTCTACATCTGAAACTAATCATCTACCATATGCTGGCTAATTACATTTAAATTTTTTTTTTAAATGGAAGCATTTCTATTTGGTTGAGGTTACTTGAGTGAATAGTAAGAGAGAATGCTGGATGAAATGGTAGGTCTGATCAAGAAAGGCCATGGTGAAGGGTTGGGATTTCATTTGAAGGACAAGAGGCAAAGATTTTTTTTTTCTTTTAAGAGACACATACAGAGAGAGACAGAGAGAGAGAGAGAAAGAGGCAGAGACACAGGCAGAGGGAGAAGCAGGCTCCATGCAGGGAGCCCGATGTGGGACTCGATCCTGGGTCTCCAGGATCACGCCCTGGACCAAAGGCAGGCACTAAACCGCTGCGCCACCAGGGCTGCCCGAGGCAAAGATATTTTAAGCAAGATGTCAACATATGCAGATTCACATTTGGGAGCAATAATTTTCATTGTTTTATGGAGACAGGATCTGTGAAGAATGATAGTAAAGTAGAAGATGATTTACCAGGCTGTAGCAGTCACCAGGTGCACCAAGTGAGGACTGGCAGCCTGACCTTGGATGTTACTAAAGAGAGAAATGAGAGGAGTTGAGACTCACTGGTGAGTGGAATCTAACAATCTGGAATTGGAGTTTGAGCAAATGTTGGGGATGAGGAAGATGGAGATGCAAATTAAATGCTAGATTTCCAGTTCTTTAAAGGTAGGTATTAATTTGTGCTTTTCTTTTTCTATTTTGGAAAGACTAGTGAAGTTAAGCCACTCTTTCTATGCTTCTACCTTTTACTTCTGAAGGCAAGCAAAGTTTTTTTTTTTTTTTTTTTTTTTAAAGATTTTATTTATTTATTCATGATAGTCACAGAGAGAGAGAGAGAGGCAGAGACACAGGCAGAGGGAGAAGCAGGCTCCATGCACCGGGAGCCCGATGTGGGATTCGATCCCGGGTCTCCAGGATCGCGCCCTGGGCCAAAGGCAGGCGCCAAACCGCTGCGCCACCCAGGGATCCCGGCAAGCAAAGTTTTTAATTCTGTAAGTCATTTCTCAATATCATCTTTTGAAAAAGTAGAAGTGTCAAGGACGGAGCTCTGAAACTTTTCAACTTTTCGCTGTTGGACTCTGAATATGAATTTAAATAAAAAATTAAAAATAAATACAAAATCCTTGGGTACATGAGATACAGTGATTTACCAATGAAGAGTATATAGTAACTATATAGAGAAGAACTACTCATGCTTGTTTGTTGTCCAGTCAATTCATTTGAAGATTTCTATAGTGTCCAGGCACCATCTTTTCCTGTCTAGGTCTACAAATGATCTCTTTCTGTTCTTTATTATCAAATATGCTATCCCTGGCTAATTTTATAGCTCCTACAATAAGAAAAATGTAGCAATCCTGTCATTACTCACAATGCCATGGCTCTTTTACTTAAAATAACATAGACCTACTTGGCTATTCCATTCCTTAATTTCACATATTTAATGCTGGTTGCATCACATCAACCAACACATTCATTATTTGCAGTAATGTAAATAATGATGCCTATGAATACTGACATCCAATTACTCTCTCAAAAGTTACTACTGAGCTTTATTGATAATGACCACAAGGGCAAGTCTTAACCAGAGTATGCAGTACATGTGACAAATAATTAGTTTTCTGATCATGGTATACATATAATTTTTTTAAATTTTAATTTTTTTATTTAAATTCAATTTAGTTAACATATAGTGCATTATCGGTTTCAGGGATAGAATTTAGTGATTCATCAGTTGCATATAACACCCAGTGCTCATTACATCTGGTGCAGTCCTTGAAGCCATCACCCAATTGCCTCATCCCCCCATTCACCTCCCCTCCGGCAACCCTCATTTTTTTCCCTATGGTTAATAATGTCATATGGTTTGCCTCCCTTTCTGTTTTTATCTTTTTTTATTTTTCTTTCCCTTTCCCAATGTTCATCAGTTTTATTTCTTAAATTCCACATGAGTGAAATCATATGGTATTTGTTTTTCTCTGACTTATTTTTCTTAGCATAATACTCTCTAGTTCCATCCACATCATTGAAAGTGGCAGTTTCATTCTTTTTGATGGCTAAGTAATATTCCATTGTATATATATGTGTGTGTGTGTGTATATATATATATGCATATCTTCTTTATCAATTCCTCTATTGATGAACATCTGCACTCTTTCCATATTTTGGCTATTGTAGACATTGCTGCTATAAATATTGGGATGCATGTGCCATTTGTTTTTCTCCACACCTTTGCCAACATCTGTTGTTTCCTGAGTTGTTAATTGTAGCCATGTGAGGTGTTATCTCATTGTGGTTTTGATTTGTATTTTCCTGATGCCAAGTGATGTTGAGCATTTTTTCGTGTGCCTGTTAGCCATGTGTATGTCTTCTTGAAGAAATGTCCATTTATGTCTTCCGCCCATGTTTTTTACTGGATTTTTATTTGGGGGGGGATGAGATTAAGTTATTTATAGATTTTGGATACTAGCTCTTTATCTGATATGTCATTTGGGAATATCTTCTCTCATTCTGTAGGTTGCCTTTTAGTTTCATTGATTGTTTCCTTTGCTGTACAAAGTTTTTTATTGTGATGAAGTCCTAATAGTTCATTTTTGCTTTTGTTTCCCTTAGCTCTAGAGATGTGTCTAGCAAGAAGTTGCTGTGGCCAAGGTCAAAGAAATTGCTGCCTGTGTTCTCCTCTAGGATTTTATGGATTCCTGTCTCACATTTAGGTCTTTCATCCATTTTCAATTTATTTATTTTTTTGTATGGTGTGATAAAGTGCTTCATTTTCATTGTTCTGCATGTGGCTGCCCAGTTTAAAGATAGGAAAAAACCTTGCAATTGTGTCTCCTTTTGAACTCTGCCTTTACTGGATTCCTATATGGAATATGGTCTTTCTTTTTTAATACTGACCACATTCCTGCCTACCACACACTGACACCTGTGGGAAAGATAGGCAAGACTCCTATGAGAGATTAGGAAAAGTGGTCCTAATGAAACATTTGACAAAACATAAGAGCAATCTGAGAGAATACTCCTCACAGGGCAAATGAGAAGCAATAGAGAAGATTGATTGGAAGCGCCAATTGGCTTTGCAGAGAAGATAGGTGGAGCCACTTCCAGAGTACTGATAGATGTGTGTTCTGGAGCCTGCAAAGGATGTAAAGTGACCATTCTGGCCAAGGAATGCACAGAGTAAAGGAGTCCTAGCCACCATTTCTTCATTGGTTGCTCTAGACCAGAGGCAACACTGCAGTCAGAATAGACTGATGATAGAGAATCTATGACAACACAGGGGACTCAATAAAGGTCAAGGGCCAAGGGTAGGCCATTGGATAGGGCATATTTAATAAGTAGCTGATTCTAAAGTAGGATGTCTTTATACCACACTTTGGAAGTATTCTTCTTTCAGTGTTTATTGTATTATAATGTATTGATTTCCTTTTTGTAATTTTCATTCACCTGAATTTCTCACTAAATCAGTCAATTCATATTAAAAACCCTGCACAAGCATGGTAGACAACAAATTTGATAAAATATTTCCCCTTACATTTATAGAAAATGTGAAAATGTATAGAAAATATTTTTCCTTACATTTATAGAAAACATTACAATGGTTTTATGTTCTGGTGTTGAATTTCCTTTGGTTACATCTCAAGAAAAGGGATTGCTGAATCAAAAGACTTGGGCATTATGTTGACTTTATAAATTTTGACTCCTCAGAGCTGGTGACCATTGCTCAAAGATGGGCATTAAAGGTCAGAGTATCCCAAAGAGAGAAATCTGAGACCATATCTATCCTAGGCTCAGAGTGTTCTATTATTAGCCCTGCCCAATACCAAAATAGGATCTAGAAAATTTCAAGAAAGGCCCTCCATGGTATAGGGTTCACTGAGGCACAAGAAAGGCAGTATTGTCCTAGATACAAAAATTATTACCAGCTCTCAAAATAACTCACTTTGGGAAATTAGGTCAATTATCTTACCTCTCTTAACTACAGGTTTCTTAAATATATAGGTAAGGAAGGAAAAAAATCTCTCTCACACAGTTTTTGAGGTTAAAATGAAATAAAGTATATGAAGGCATGCTTTGCCTAGAATACTTTATTTTTCAAAAATCTTATATTTTTTTCTTCCTAAAGAGTCAAATTTATATATAATTTTTGAGACTTTTTCTATTTTTTTTTAATAGAAGAGAAATGACCTCAAGCAAAATATTGAACGTGAATTTTTATGCATCTGGCTTCTTCAATTTTATCTTCTTTTCCCATTGGTTCACTGTGCTTTTTGTTCTCTCTCCATTCTTTTCAGAACATGTTCCTTGGGAGGATTATAAGTTATTCACATACTTGTATAAATATGTGTTTTTGTTTTTCATCTATTAGTAATTTATTCACTATATTAAATAAGTGTTTATTGAGTACTTCTTTCTCAGGTATTATTGTATACACTGGATATAAAGTGACAACTGGGCTGGCTTCATATGTGTGTGAACTGTGCCAGAACTCAGGGTCCTGCTCTTAGAAGTCTGCCATGCTTGGTTCAATGCTCTGTTGTTCTCATCTTGAAATCCTTAATAACATTTGAATAATGGACCCATGGTTCTTTTTAAATTCTTTTTTCTTAATTAAAGTATAGTCAACATACATTATATTAGTTTCAGATGTATAGTGTAGTGATTTGACAATTACATACATTATGTAGTGCTCACCATAGTATAGTTAACATCTGCTACCATACAACAGTATTACAATCTTTTATCTATATTTCCTATACTATACTTTTCATCGCCATGACATATTTATTTTATAACTGGAAGTTTGTACCTGTTAATCCTCTTCACCTATTTTGCAGCCCCCCGCAACTCTCCTCCCCTCTGGAAACTACTGGTTTGTTCTTTGTATAATCTGTTTGTTTCATTTTTAAATTCCACATATAAGTGAAATCATAAGGTATTTGTCTTTTTTCATCTGAATTATATTAGTAAGCACAATAGCTTCTATAGCCATCCATGCTGTTGTAAATGGGAAGATTTCATTTTTATGGCTGAGTTGTATTCCATTTATCAGTGGATACTTGTGTTACTACCATATCTTGGCTATTGAAAATAAAGATGCAGTTAACATGAGGGTGCCTATATCTTTTCAAATTCGTGTTCTTGTTTTCTGTGGGTGAATGTCCAATAGTGGGAATTACTGGATCATTTGGTATTTCTATTTTTAATTTTTGGAAGAGCCTCTATACTGTTTTCCATAGGGGTTATACCAATTTACATTCTTACCAAGTTCTCTTTTCTTTACATATTCACCAGCACTGTTAATTTCTTGTCTCTCTGGTACTAGCCATTCTGACTGGTGTCAGGTGATATTTTATTGTGGTTTGTATTTGCATTTCCCTGATGTTTAGTGAAATTGAGCATCTTTTCTTGTGTCTGTTGGCCATATGTTTGTCTTCTTTGGAAAAATGTCTATTCAGGCCTTCCCATTTTTTAATTGGATTATTTGGTTTTTTTGGTGTTGAGTTGTAAGAGTTCTTTACATATTTTGGATATTAACCCCTAATCAGGTATATCATTTGCAAATATATTCTTCCATTCAATAAGTTGCTTTTTTGACTGTTGATGGTTTCCTTCACTTGCAAAAACTTTATTTTGGTGTAGTCTCAATAGTTTACTTTTGCTTTTATTTCCCTTGCCTGAGGGAGTCCTAGCTGTAGCAATCAGACAAGAAAAAGAAATATGAGGCATCCAAATGGGTAGGGAAGAAGTGAAACTTTCACTATTTGCAGGTGACATGATACTATATGTTGAAAACCCTAAAGACTCCACCTGAAAACTGTTGAACTAATAAATGAATTCAGTAATGTTTCAGGATACAAAATTCATATACATAAATGTGTTGCATTTCTATAAATTAATAACAAGGTAGCAGAAAGAGAAATTAAGAAAACAATACCATTTGTGAATTTAACAAAAAGAGTAACTTACATAAAAATAAACTTAATGAAGAGGGTGAAAGACTTGTACTCTGAAAACCACAAAACAGTTATGAAAGATATTGAGGATGACACAAACAAGTGAAAAGATATAACATGCTTATTGGAAGAATTTATATTGCTAAACTATCCATAGTACCCAAAGTAATCTAAAGATTAAATACAATTTTTATCAAAATATCAAAAAATTTTTTCACAGAACTAGAGCAAATAATCCTATAAGTTATATTGAACCACAAAAGCCCTGAATAGCTAAAGTAATCTTAAGGAAAAAAAATAAAGCTGAAGGTATCACAATCCCAGATCCATCTACAAGCTATTCAACAAAGCTATAGTAACCAAAACAGTACGGTAGTGACAAAACCAGACACGTAGGTCAATGGAATAGAATAGAGAGGCCAGAAATAATGCCTCACTTACACAGTCAATCTTTAACAAAGGAGGCAAGAATACATGATGGAGAAAAGACAGTCTCTTCAACAATTGATGTTGGGAAAACTGGACAGCTACATGCAAAAAAGATGAAAGTAGAATGCCTTCTTACATCATACACAAAAATTAAACATGGACTAAGGATCCAAATGTGAGACCTGAAACCATAAAACTCCAAAAAGAGAACATGGGCAATGATCTCTTGGACCCAGATTTTCATTTTGCCCTGGGAATCACAAATTATGTAGCTTATCCTGAGTAGTGAGCCTAAAAATTGTTCTTTCTGCCCTCAATAAGCTTACAAGATACACATACATTTAAAATAATAAGCCACTAAGAAGTAAATACTATATAAAGTTCTGAAAAAGAAAGAGTATTATTTGAAATAGAATAAGAAAAAACTGTAATTAAGAGTGGGGCAATGAAGGGTGCCTGGGTGGCTCAATCGATTAAGCATTCAACATTTGGGTTCAGTTCAGGTCATGATCTCATGGGTTATGAGACTGAGCTTTGTGTTGGACTCTGCGCTCAGTGGGGAGTCTGCTTGAAGATTCTCTCCCTCTGCTCCTCTCCCCACTCATGCTCTCTCAATCTCTAAAAAAAAAAAAAAAAAAAAAATCTTTAAAAAAAAAAGAAGAGTGGAGACATTAGCAAGGCCTCTCCCAGGATGTGGGCTAACACCTAGAGGATCAGCTCAGTTATGAGATTAAAAAAACAAAAACAAAAAAAACAGAAAACATGATTTAAAGCCCTGGGGTTGCACTTGATGGGATGAGCACTGGGTGTTATGCTATATGTTAGCAAATTGAACTCCAATTAAAAAAAAAGAAGAAAGAAAGAAGAAAAAAAGAAAGAAAGAGAAGAAAGAAAAGAAAGAAAGAAAGAAAGAAAGAAAGAAAGAAAGAAAGAAAGAAAGAAGAAAGAAAGGTAAAGAAAGAAAGAAATGTAAAGAAAGAAAAATAAAGCCCTGGAGTAGATAGAAATTGGACACCTAGAAGGAAGTGAGGAGTGAGTCTGACCGAATTTGGAGAAAATGTCAGGGCCACATCACCTATAGCTATGTAGTCCAAAGCACAGATTTCATGTTTTATGCCATGCAGAGTTGAAAAACTAGACAAAGTGTGTGTGTGTGTGTACATGTGTTGATAAATGTAGTGACTCTCTAATGCTATTCTAAGTATAGATAGACATTGCTGGATCAGGAAGACTAGGAAAAATATGTTCTCTGTAAAAGAGAACTCAGAAAAGTAAAGGAGGTATTTGGGAAGGCAACATAAAATTTCTGCCTTTAAATGATGTATTTGAACAAAAATTTAGGGTTTTTTTACCCTTAAAATCATATCTGTTTCAATTTCTTTTGAGAATCTTACACACAGTTCTTGCTCTTGGCTATATGTACTATATCCCCTGAGAGAGAGATGTTGTAGAATGCAGAAAGGAATAAGATAGTTGTCATCATAAATTTTATGTCAACTTGACTCATCTAACACATGGCTACGTAGCTGGTAAAACATTTCTGGTTTTGTCTTTGAGGGTGTTTCTGGAAGAGGCTGAGCATTTGACTCAATAGACAGTCAAGAGATCTGCCTTCAACACTGTGGACAGGCACCATCCAATCTCAATCTGTTGATGGTCTAACTAGAACAACAAGGCAAACGAAGGGCAAATTCCCCCTCTGTTGTTGACCTGGGCCATTCATCTTTTCCTTCCCTTGGATACTAGAGCTTTTAGGCTTTCAGACTAGTGGCCTCCTGGTTCTTAGGACTTTGGCCTCAGACTGGGAGTTACACACACCATTGTCTACTTGTTTCTCAGGCTTTCGGACACTACCAACTTTCCTGGTTCTCCAATTATATAATATATATATATATATATATATATATATATATATATATACAAATATAATTTCCTATAAGTTCTATTTCTCTAGAGAGCACTAATAACATAGTATGGATGATAGCACATTATCAGGAGAATGTTGAAAAATACACTTTCTACTCAGAAATTGAGTAGATGTAAAAGTGAGATATTTATATAAGAACAGCCTCAACTCATGATTAGTTACAGCAAAAATTATCTATTTCAATTAATATCCCATACTTTGGCATAGTGTATAAACATATAATTTATTAGCTGTTAATTAACCTATCTCCACATAAATACTGTTTGTAGTATTATTCACTTTCAAGTGAGTATAAAAAATATTCTTGGGCTCTTTGACTTTAGTAATTGTACCACTGCCCCTTTCCCAAATACTCTTGTTCCATCTCCCTAATAACCATTTCTTATCTCTCATCACTCAGCTCAGCAAGCCTTCCTTGGCAGCCCTCAGTCCTTCTGAACCTAAGGAGAGTGTTACTCCTGTTTGCTTTTACAGAATTGTGGGCTTCCCTTTCCTATAGTCTTATCTTTCTGCTTTGAGATGCTATTTTTATTCGTCTGCCTCCCTGTCAAGAGTATGATTTCCCAAGAGTTAAGAGAACTGTGATCTCTGGATCCACTAGCTTGCATAGGGCCCAGGGTAGTGCTTAACCAACTATTACAGAAAACTGAAAGAATGAATGAATGAGCTAGTTCCACACACGTGTGTCATGAAGATTTTATTAGGTAATACATATAAAAGTATCCAGAACAGCAGTTCATTGAATGTACTCAAACAGGAGTTGACATGGAATGTAGACTTTTTCTGAAGCACTTTATGGCTTTGATTCTGTGTAAGGAGACTCACTGTGAGTCAAAAAACAGTAAATACATGCACCAGTCCATGACACCAGCGTCTGGCAGGAAGGCTGTTCTGAAAGGGACATGATTTGTAGAACTTAATCCTTTGCAAATATTTAATTCATTGATTTTAGCCCTGTTCTGGGACTCTTAGAAACATATCCATCAGGAGATTGTACTGGAGAATATTTTATAGGGATTTCTCAGATTTGTTACTGTTTCACTGATTCTTTTGGTGTAAAAAAAAAATTAAGCAACAAAGCATGTTTCTGATTGGATTCAAAGCAACATTTCTAGTAGTATTTTATTATTTGTATTATAAATAGAGGGCAAAGGAGCATATTTTAGATTATTCAAATTAGGGCCAGGAAAGCATGTGCTCTTTTAGTCACATTGCTAATTTATTCTCTGATCAAAGTATAAAATACTTCACAGTTCTGGCTCTATAAAGTATTGTTATATATATTAGGAATTTTTTTCTTTTTTCTTTCTTCCTGTCTTTCTTTCTTCTCTCCTTTCCTCCCCTCTTTTCCTTCCTTCTCTCTTCTTTTTTGTTTTCTTTCTTTCTTTCCTTTCTTTCTTTCTTTCCTTTCTTTCTTTCTTTCTTTCTTTTCTTTCTTTCTTTCTTTCTTTCTTTCTTTCTTTCTTCTTTCTTTCTTTCTTTCTTTCTTTCTTTTTTCTTTCTTTCTTTCTTTCTTTTTCTTTCTTTCTTTCTTTCTTTCTTTCTTTCTTTCTTTCTTTCTTTTCTTTCTTTCTTTCTTTCTTTCTTTTTTTCTTCTCTCCTTCTTTCCTTACCTCGCTCTCTTCTTTCCATCTTTTTTCTTTCTCTCTTTTTCTTTCTTTCTTCCTTCCTTCCTGTCTGTCTCTGTGTCTTTCTCTCCTTCTCTTTGTATACCAGTAAGGAAACTGAGAATTGGAAGTATTCAAGTGTTTGTTTTAGTGCACTAGGCTTTCATATCAGCAATGAGAACATACTTCATTTAGAGGAAAGTAATTTTTACTGCTTTCTGGATATTTTTAAGAAATATATTTTCAATAAATTTACATACCAAATTTCTATCCCATAGTAGTTTTCTATCCCACACTCAAAAAAAAAATCATGACAACCTTTCATAACTATTAATGGCCTAGTAGTAACATTTATTAACTGATTTCCTGTTGAAAAGAATCAATGAATAAATACCACATCAGAATTGAATTGATAAATTTCAGAAAGTTGCATTCCTTTGCAGTCCTTTTTTTTTTTTTGGTAGGGTGACTGACCACTTATTTTGTCCCATTTAACATGAAGACAGTATGGTGTAAAACAGATCAAGTCAACATGGAGAGAAAGATCATCACTTGTTAGAACACCAAACAACTGAATGCCAGAGCAGAAGGTAAGGCCAGAAAATTGTCAAATGATGATAGTACAATTCTGTGCCATGCCTCCTTGCCTGGCAGTACGTGAGGCCAAAGAGCTTCCATAGACTTCCAATTCTATATAGAATCCATAATAAGTGTCCTTTGGCAAGGCCAAATCCTAAATAGTCAGTGTTTCACACTTTACCTCTTCCTATGTGGGAAAGGATATAGGAAATAATTTTTCTACCTCCAAATTTCTCAGACTTTCCTCACCTTTTCCTCTTGGGTTGCTGGCTGCAATTGTAACTCCATTCTACATGTGCAAGCATTGTCATTATCTGCACATGTTTCATTGCCTCTGTGGATCCTCTAGCTGCCACCACCATTATTGAAAATGTGGGCTTCTGAAAGAGTACTGCTTGGTATCCTTCAGGATAGTAGTCAAGGCATCTCTCGTTTTTTTAAAGATTTATTTATTTATTTATTAAAGAGAGGCAGAGAGAAGCAGGCTGCCTGAGGGGAGCCCAATGAGGGACTCAATTCCAGGACTCTGAGACCATGACCTGTGCTGAAAGCAGATGCTTACCCACTTAGCTACCCAGGCACCTCAAGGAATCCCTTTCAAAATCCAACTCTGTCTCCTATTTTATACCACTTTTCTTTCTATCATCCTTGATTTAATCAAACTCAAGGGGAAGCCTCTCTCTATCTTGTGTTGCTGTGATCTTCTCTGTCAATTCCAATAGGAAATCACTACAAAATTTAGTATAGTTTCTTGGGCAGCCCTATTACCTGACCGACCAGGGAAAGTAAAAGCTAGTAAAACAGACATGGAAACCCACCCTCTATCTCAGAACACTCTATGGTGAGATTAATATCTTCACCAGGAAAACTCTATTTATTTCAGGGTTGAAATAGTTTCTTCCTGGACAAGAAAAGAAACCAGGAGAACTGCATACAGACCTAATGCAGCCTACCCTCCTGTTCCAGGAAGTGTGCTCAGGAGCTGTCTTCCAAACACTGGTTTATTGTTTTGTACTTGAGTTCATTCTGTCTTGGTCTAAATCATTAAGAATAATGAAATGATTGGGTAATCTGCCTAACTAGTCATTTTGTGCGTGTGTGCCAATATACTTTCTTTGATTGGTCCCCTTAGGCTTCATGCATCCCAGATCACACAGGAGTGTGGTGCTTCAACATGTGTCATACCAGGGCTTCTTGCATATAGCACTGCTCAGCCTCAATGTCTCCAGAAGCCAACTGAATGGGAGGTGGGATCCAACATATTAGGTGATAAATGATTAGTAGAAAATGGCAATATTAGTAGAAAATGGAAATATCTCTTGTTTCAGAGTTCAGAGATGAGTATTGGGCCCTCAGAAAAACAATCCCAGCTTATGCATTGAGTTAATAATTTACATTTTAAAAATTTCAGTGCTTTTTTTTTTCCCCTCATTTTTTAGTAAGGTATAATTTGTGTACAGAAACAATTATCTTCTTTATTATAAAATTCTCCGAGTTTCAAAAACAATATCTGATTGTGTAATCACCATTACAATCAAGATATGGAATATCTTCATCAACCCCCAAATTCCCTGGTGTCCCTTTGCAGTCAGCTTCTTCCTTCACTCCAGACTCTGACAACCATTGATGTTTTCTTTCCCTACAGTATTCACTTTGCAAAGGTGTAATAAAAATGGAAGCACATACAATGTTGCATTTCGGATCTGGCTTCTTTTGCACAATTGTTTGATCCATTTTGTTGCATATATCCATTGTTCATTCTTTTCTTACTAACAAGTAGTACTCCATTATAAGTTTGCACCACCGTTTGTTTATCCATTCCCCAGTTCAGTGACATTTGAGATGTTTCTAGTTTGGCAATTAAAAATAAAGTATTTTTAACATCCACACACCGATTTTTGTGTGAACAGCTTCCATTTCATTTGGAAAAAATATGTAAGAGTGGAATTGCTGGTACATATGGTAAATGTCTGTTTACTTTTATAAGAAACTGCCAAATTTTCTTCCCAAGTGATGGACTACTCTTTTTTCCCACTAGCCACACACTACAGTTTTGGCTGCTCTGCATGCTTACCACCTTGAAATATTGTCATTTTCTTTTTATTCATTTATTTTTCCCCATTAATTCCTTTTTAATTGAAATATATGTGACATATAACATTGTGTAAATTGAACACATACAACATGTTAATTTGATATATTTACATAGTGTAATATGATTCCCATTGTAGTAATAATTAGCAGCACTATCACATTACATAATCATCTTTTTGTTTTAGTGGTTACAATAAATGAGTTCTAGTCTCTTTGCAAATTTGATGATTATAATAATACAATATTTTGTGTCTATATTCACTATACTGTGCATTAGATTTCTAGGACTTCTTTCTAGGACTACCCATTGCAAGTTTGTACCCTTAAATAACATCTGTGTAATCCCCATTTCCCCCCACCCCGTAACCACCAATTTTACTCTCTGTTTTTCTGAGTTTGACTTTTTTAGTCTTCACAGATATGAAAGATAGGCTAGCAATTCTTTATCTCTGTCCAACTTATTTACTTGGCATAGTGTGCTCAAGGTCCACTCATGTTATTGCAAGTGGTAGGAGGTCCTTCTTTCGTGGCTGAATAATATTGCTTTGGTTATATATGCAATATATTTTGTTATCTACCCATCATTAATTAGCACTTACATTGTTTCCATACCTTGGCTACTATGAACAATGCTGCAACAAACATGAGAATGTTTTCACTTGCCCTGGGTATGCACCCAGAAATGAAACTGGTGAATCACGTGGAAGCTCCACTTTCAATTTTTTGAGGAACTCTATATTGTTTCCATAGTTGAAACAATTTACATTCCTTCAGTGTACGAATGCTGTCTTTCTCCATGTCCTTGCCAACATTTGTTATCTTGTCTTTTTGATAATAGCCATTCTCACAGATGTGAGTTGATAACTCATTGTGGCTTTGATTTGCCTTAACATAAGGATTAGTGGTGCTGAGCATCTTGTAGGTATCTATTGACATTGGATATATATATATATATATATATATATATATTTTTTTTTTTTTTAAATGTCTATTTGGTTCTGCCCAATTTTTTAATCAGATTATTTTGGAGGTGGTTGCTATTGAATTGTATGAGTTCTTTATATATTTGGAATATTAAGCTTAAGTTTTTAAAAATTAAAAATAGAACTTTCATGTGATTCAGCAGTTTCACTCCAGGGTACATATTCAAAGGAAATGAAATATTCCTATGTCCATTGCAACACCACTTACAATTGCCAAGGTATGCAAACAATTCAATTAGATATTAATCTCTTACCTGATATATAGTTTGGAAAATTTTTCTCCCATTCTGAAGATTGTCTTTGCCCCTCTCTACCCCCTGTGTACTCTCTCTCAAACAAATGAATAAATCTGTAGAAAAAAAATAAAATATCTTAGTTCCTCGATTTAAATTCCAGTTAATTAACATACAGTGTAATATTAATTTTAAGTATGCAATATACCAATTCAATATTTTTATTCAACATATGGTGCTCATCACAACAAGTGAACTCGTTAATCCTTACCACCTATTTAACCCATCCCCCCACCCACCTCCACATTGGTAACCATCAGTTTGTTCTCTATATTTAAGAGTCTATTGCTTGATTTGTCTCTCTCTTTTTTCCCTTTGCTCATTTGTTTTCTTTTTTTTTTCTTTCTCCAAATTTTTATTTAAACCCTAGTTAGCTAAAATAAAGTGTAATATTAGTTTCAGGTGTAGAATTCAGTGATTCATCACTTATAACACTCTGTGTTCTTCACAAATGCCCTCCTTAATACCCATTACCTATTTAACCCATTCCCCAAGCTACTTCTACTACATTAATCCTCAGTTTGTTCTCTGTAGTTAAGAGTGTCTTTCTTGGGGATCCCTGGGTGGCGCAGTGGTTTGGCGCCTGCCTTTGGCCCAGGGTGCGATCCTGGAGACCCGGGATCGAATCCCACATCAGGCTCCCGGTGCATGGAGCCTGCTTCTCCCTCTGCCTATGTCTCTGCCTCTCTCTCTCTCTCTCTCTCTCTCTGTGACTATCATAAATAAATAAAAAAATTAAAAAAAAAAAAAGAGTGTCTTTCTTGGTTTGCCTCTCTTTTTTTCCCTTCCTGTATCATCTGTTTTGTTTCTTAAATTTCACATATGAGTGAAATCATATGGTATTTGTCTTTCTGTGACTTATTTCATTTAACATAATACTCTCTAGCTCCATCCATGTTGTAAATGCCAAGATGTCATTCGTCTGAGTATGCACATCACATCTTTTATCTTCTTTATGCATTCATCAGTATATGAACATTTATGCTCCTTCCATAATATGGCTGTGGTTGATAATGCTGTTAGAAACATCAGGGTGCATGCATCCCTTTGAATCAGTATTTCTGTATCATATGTAAATTCTTCATAGTGTAATTGCTGGGTCATATGGTAGATTTGGTAGATTTCTATTTTTAACTTTTTGAGGAAACTCTAAGCTATTTTCCAGAGTAGCTTCAACAGTTTACATTCCCACCAACAGTGATACACACACACATACATACACACAATGGAATATTAGTAAGCCATTAAAAATAATGGAATCTTGCATTTACAATGACATGGATAGAGCTAGAGAGCATTATGCAAAATGAAATAAGTCAGTCAGAGAAAGAGAAATACCATATGATTTCACTCATCTGTACAGTTTAAGAAACAAAACAAATGAACAAAGGGAGATAAAAGAGACAGAGGTGAATCAAGAAACAGACTCTTCACTATAGAGAACAAACTGATGGTTACTGGAAGGGAGGTGTGAATAGGTTGGAGGGGCTACATAGGTGGTGTGGATTAAGGAATGCACTTGTGATATGTACTGTATGGTATATGGAAATGTTGAATCACTATTTTGTATATCAGTTTTACACAGTATATTAAATAACTGGCATTTAAATAAAAATTTTCAAAACTAAATTTTAGTTGTTCTAGTATATGTTTGTAGTGTCTGTGTTTTCATTTTGCAATTTCCTAATGACTAAGGATATTGAGCATCTTTTCATGATCTTTAACTTTTAATTTTTTATTCTTTATTAAATTCAATTTAATTTACATATACTGTATTATTAGTTTCAGGGGTAGTATTTAGTTTTTTATCATTTGCATACATATAACAGCCAGTGCTCATTATATTAAGTGCCTTCCTTAATTGTCATCGCACCCAATTATCCCTTCCCCTACCAACCTCCCCTCCAGCAATGCTCATTTTGTTCTTGATAGTTAAGTCTCATTTAATTTGCCTCCCTTTCTGTTTTTATCTTATTTTATTTTTCCATTCTCTTTCCCAATGTTTATCAGTTTTATTTCTTAAATTCTATATGTATTATTAAACTATACATTTTATATTTTAATTATATAGATTATATATATTAAATTATATTTAATGTATGTGTATATATATATGTATATATATATACCATCAAAAATTGGTAGAACTGATACAGGAATTTAGAAAAGTTGTAGGATTTAACTTTTAATTTTAAAATAATAAGACAAAAATAAAATAAAATAAAATAAAATAAAATAATAAGACAAAACTTGCAAGAGTCATATAAAAGAACAAACATACATTCATTATCCAGATTCTGCCATTAACATTTTACCACACGTGTTTATAATCATGTATGTATATGATTATACATGTATATGTGTATATATATATATATATATATATATATATATACACACACACACAAGGTATTTTCTGAGCTTTTTGAGTGCAACTTACATACATGATGCCACTCTACCCCTGAATTCTTCAATATGTTTCTTAAAAACAAGAATATTATCTTATATAACCATAGTACAATCATCTCATAAAATAAAATCATTACCTAAGATCTTAATCCAATACTGTCCTCTATATCTGTTTGTGCATGAAAATGTGGTTGTGTCCCTGTTTTTATCCTGTTTGAGATCTAATCTGATTACAAATGTAATTGGTCATCATATATATTTAGTCTTCTTCAATCTAGAGTTGTTCTTTTTGTCTTTTATGACTTTGAAATCTTTGAATAGTGTATGACACTTATTTTGTAGGATGGCCCTCAGTTTGGGTTGGTTGATGTTTCTCATGATTAACTGTTGATTTTACATTTTCTGTTAGAAATACCACATAAGTGTTTTCTTTTTTTTCCAATTCATTGTAATAGCAAGAACACTGTATTGATTTGTGTGATTTTGGTTGAAATTAACATTAATCACTTAATATGGAGTCTGTTATATTTCTCCATTGTAACTTTATATTTTTTCTTTTTGAAAGTAATTTATACCTCATGTGGACAGTGATCCTTTGAGACTCTCCATATCCTGTTACTGTTCTAATGCTATTTCTCTAGTGTTAGCATCCAGTGATGATTTACAGTGGAATCCCATTATTACTGTGATGATTACTAATTGGTCATTTTCTAACTCCATCATTATTTCATCAATTATCAGTTGGCATTTTTACCCGCGCACACATGCACACACACACAACAGCTTTCCTTTTTCTTAAATGTATTTATTCATTTGTTTATTTCCTTTTTTTGATCTTATGTTCTTATTTTATTCCATAGATTACAGTCTTTTATTTGAGATACTGAACATGTCACAGATTTGGCCAGTGGAAGCTTCTTCATTTTGGCTCCTGATTCTTTCAGATATGTCTTTGTATTCTTTAAAGATTCTTTATTTTTTTACCCATAAGATGATCCAGAATCACACTCTTCAACCTCAGTTCTAGAATTAGCTATTTCTCTAAAAACCTTGCTTTTGTTTTTAATTAATTATTTTTATAGGGATTTTATTTTTTAAATTCATTTATGTATTTATTCATGAGAGAGAGAGAGAGAGCGAGAGGCAGAGACACAGGCAGAGGTAGAAGCAGGCTCCATGCAGGGAGCCCGACGTGGGACTCGATCCCGGGTCTCTGGGATCACGCCCTGGGCTGAAGGCGGCGCTAAACCGCTGAGCCACCCGGGCTGTCCAAGAGATTTTAGATTAGAAATGATGATTTTGTGCACAGGGAACTCTTTGTTACCACATTGTGCCTGTTCACAGTTTCTCTCAACAAACAGATAGGGCATGTAAGTATATATACAAACACATGTTTCTATGCATCTGTCTGTATATATACTTATATATCTATCTGTATTTTATTTTATTTTATTTTATTTATTTTTTTTCTATCTGTATTTTAAAATAACTTCAGTTATGAGACAAATAAGTCACAGGGATGAAAAGTACAGCATGGGGAATATAGTCATTAAGACTGTAATAACTTTATACGGTGATGGATTTTTTAAAAATATTTTATTTATTTATTAATGAAAGATACACAGAGAGAGTCAGAGACATAGACAGAGGGAGAAGTAGGCTCCCTGTAGGGAGCCTAATGTGGGACTTGGTCCCACCCTGGGATCACAACCTGAGCCAAAGACACGATGCTCAACCACTGAGCCATCCAGGTGCCCCTGGCGATGGATTTTTAACTATCCACTTATCATAGTAAGCATTTTATAATGTATATAATTGCCACATTATTATGTTGTATACCTGAAACTAACATAATATTGCAAGTCAACTTTACTTCAACAAAAAATAATATGTCTATTTTGTTACCACCAGTTCCAGTTCAATATCACATAATTCATTCTGCTGTTCTCTCTTATATAGTCTAACTTTTCCCCAGCAGTGAGAAACTTAAAATATACTTAATACAAGATAATTATTATTTCCTGAGTCCTGAATATACCTAAGGTAGTTTCAGAATTGCTTATACATACCACTGAGAAAAACATCTCCACTAACAAGAGTTTAATGCTCATTTACAGGTTTTTTTTTTTTTTTTTTTTTGCCTTCAGCCTAAGGATATGTCAAAATACTGGGTCAAAGAAAAATAATCACTTTTCTTTCTTTTTTTTAAACTTAGTTATTCATTTCATTTTTAAAATATTAATATTAGGATAACTGTGATTTTGGGGGTATTTAAATTCAAGTTAGTTACAATATAGTATATTATTAATTTCAATGATAAAACTTTGTGATTCATCAGTTGCATATAACACCCAGTGCTCATTGCATTAAGTGCCTTCCTTAATGCTAAATCACCCAATTACCCCATTCTCTCACCTATCTCTCTTCTAATTTGTACTCCAGAGTTAAGAGTCTCATATGGTGTATCTCCCTCTCTGTCATTTTTTTCTTTTTGAGAGAGGGAGAGAAAGAGAGAGATAAGGGGTAGAGGGAGAGGGAAAGAGAAAATCCCAAGCAGGCTGTACGTCCAGCATGGAGCCCAACAGGGGGCTTGATCTCATGACCTGAAATGACCTAAGCCAAAATCAAGAGTTGGTTGCTTAACCAACCTAGCCACCCAGGCTTTGGTTATTCATTTCAGTTAGATTCAGTTATTTATGTTTGTATGTTATTTTAAAATTTACCCTATCTTTGTGGCCTGTCCCTTTCTTTCTTTCTTTCTTTCTTTCTTTCTTTCTTTCTTTCTTTCTTCTTTCTTTCTTTCTTTCTCTATCATCTATCTATCTATCTATCTATCTATCATCTATCTATCTATCATCTATCTATCTTTCATCTGTTTTTCTGAGTATGTGAAACTTTAGCATGGTTCCATAAGTTGTAAGTGTACAATGAGGTATATACTTAGAGCCCTGTCACTCTCTTACCCTATATTCCTTACCCTCCTCATCCTGTTCCTAATATGAGGTCCTGTAAGTAATCAATCCCATTAGTTTTGGTTTATAGTTTCTATATTTATTTTTGCAAAAATGCTCAGCTACATGGAAATGTCATTTTGGGTATGCATTTAGTATTTTTATTTACATGTCCTTCTTCTTTAAGAACATATGACTCTATAGAATTAGTATATTTTTCCTTGTGTGAATTCACTATGATTTATATATGTTGTTCTTGAGATATCTTAAGCTTTTATTTAATATAGAATTAATGCATAAGTTAGCAAACTCTATATATGTATATCATCTAAAGGCTAAGGTCATGATTACTCTTAGTTATCTGTATGCTTTCTTTCATTTATTGTATTCTTTCTGCATTATTTTCTAAACTGCTTTGTTTGCTTTTGCTTCACAAGTGACTGATAGAATATATATATATATATATACACACTATACCTGCATCTATATCTACATATTTGCATCTATATCTATGTCTAGTTTAGAAGATACCTACCTCAATCAGAGAGACTGGCCTTTTTTTTTTTTCCTCAGTTTTTTCTGTTCTTATCTGGAATTGCACTTATCTAGAAAATGTACAAAATTTAGGAAGAGATAGTCTTTGCAAATGTCCCTGATGTCTGGCTTTGATTGTTTTCTGTAAAATGCCTCCTATTTAGGAGGCAGTAAGAATGGAAGTAAAATGAACTAACAACTGACAGAGATTTAACCTTTTTGACCAGAGTTTGTATCCCATGAGTGTTTAAAACGTTATGTGGGTTTTTAAAATAAGTAAAATGAGGCTCAGAGAGGTGGAAAATTTTGTCTCTGATGTTTTTGTTTACCAGTTGCCTTTCACTTTGGACTGCATGAATGACATGAATGGTGGGGTATAAAGTAAAAAGAAGGGAGAGGACAGATATTTCAGATTCCCTCCTAAGCCATTTAATCTAGTTTCCTAGAGCAGGAAAAAAGAAGCTAGGATGGAACTGAAGAGAAGTATTGACAAAGCATCTGCTGTATTACATGAACACCAAGTTCTTTTAACTGTCACCAATTTGTACGTACATTTCCTGCTATCCAGAATGTTCCTTTCCTGTAGCTGCCTGAAAAACTGTGATGTATCTCCCCAAAACTTGATAAGACCTCATCTACAATCTGAAACAGTCCTAGGTTTATTTAAAACAGTAAATAAATCTTTCTTCAATAATATGTTAAATAGGGACTGGGTGGCTCAGCGGTTGAGCGTCTGCCTTTGGCTCAGGGTGTGATCTCAGAGTTCTGGGATTGAGTCCCGCCTGCATCAGCCTCCCTGTGAGGAGCCTGCTTCTCTCTCTACCTATGTCTGTGCCTTCTCTGTGTGTCTCTTATGAATAAATAAATAAAACCTTTAAAAAATAATAATAACATATCAAATAAAATATATTACTGTCATCTTTTAACAGATGTGGGCAGTATGACTCAAAAATGTTTATTTCTTTAGTCAACAAAACTATGTAATGACTTGGCTAGTATTCATACTTTCCCTTTTTGACTTCACATTTTTGATGCTTTGTATCACACCAATCAGGACACCTCTATTTATGCATGAACCATATTGTATTTCAATTATGTGATTTTAGTTCCATCTCATGTATTATTCTATGAGCTCCTAGGTACTCAAAGCCTTATTTGTATTTAATAACTTTTCAAACTAAACAGTGTTTCTGAGACTTCTGAAAAGCTAAGGTGTGTAAGAGGATGAAACTTCTACCAACAGTTAGTTTTAGAAATTATTGTTTTCCTCTTTAGTGTGACATTTTTACATTGGAGAGTTTTGTTTTTCTTTTGTTAAATTTTTCAAATACCATGTGAAAACTACTTAGATTTTAGGAACGCTATACAAAGTTTCTATAACTCTGAATCTGATGTCTGGGTTTGATTCTATGGGAGCAATTCTCTCTGCCAGTCACGTTTACCCAACATCAGAATCATAAGTGCTTTGTTTTTTCAGTTTGAAAGAGAGCATTTTTTGCTCTCTGCAGTATGTGTGTGTGTTTTCTCTCAAACTGACCATGGGATGCTGATAATCACTCTTTGTGTATGATCTTTTACCTACTGTGCAAACTTAGGAACAGCTTGATGGATCCACTCACCAACTACATGCCCTCATTAATTATGGTAATTTTGTAGATTATTAGATGCCCCATGATATCTAGTGATTTATTACAGGGAAAATCTGTGCACATCTTCTTGGCTAATTTGAAAATGGAGACAACATAACTCATGTGCACTTCCTCATTAGAACTGAGACAATGGAGAAACATGTAATAAGTAAGAAGTAGGCTGATGCAGTGAAAGAGACCTACAGTGTAAATGAAAGGAACTGTGTTCCAGGCTCTGTTTTCATGCTTACCTGTTTGATAGCATTGATCAAATGCTATAACCTACTTGGTCATGGTTACCCAGTAGGTAAGCACAGAATCATATATTAGAGCTCTCATCTGTAAAATGGACTTAAAAACATCTACTTTTCCATCCCTTCAAAGCCGATGAATCAAATGAAGTAGTATCCAGTAATTCATTTATTTTTCACTCATTTATTCATTCTTTCATTCATCCCATACACATTTATTGAGCTAGGGCTACTAAAATCTATAAAATGCCCCTGATCTCAAAGTGGGGGAGAAAAAAAAAACAAACATCAATAATATAATAACAGTTTGGGCAATTCTAAATTTAACAGACAAAGAAATTTAAGTCACCTCTCCTTTCTTAAGAAGTGAGACTACCATTCATTCAATCCTACAGGCTGAAAACTTGAAGGTTATCTGACTCTTCCGACTTCTTCATAATCATCCACACCATCAAATAAGGAAATCCTGTTGACTCTCCCTCCTTAATTATTTTAAAATCTGTTTATCTCTATCCCATTTCTATAATACTAGTGCTCTCCCCTAGATTGCTACAAAGTTCTCTTCACTGACCTATCTGCTGTTTATTCCCACTATTCCATTCTTTTTGTGAAACTTGGATGATCTTTCTAGAAAAACAAACAAACAAACAAACATGTTTTTGTCACTCCCCTGCAAAAATCTTTCAAATAAAGAGCTTTATTTTATCTGGAGAATAAAATCTGAGCTCCTTAACAGGAATTGAAATCTTTTTCATAGCTGTTTTCTATCTGCTGTCAAGGAACTCAATATTTTCTCACCATTTTCACTACTCTTCTCCCAAATACTGTGTAATGTCTTTGAGGGATCATCCTTGTATTTTTTATTGTTGTATTCCTAACAACTAGCCTGGTTTTTGTCCTGTGGTAGCTACTCAATAAATCTTTGTTGGACAGATGGGTTTTCTTCCAGTTTTTTTGCAGAACTGTTCCTAAACTGTGTTGAACTCAAGTGATTTCCTGAGCTGCTGCCACGTTTTTCTGTCTCTACTGATGATTTGGATTCAAGCCATGGAAAGAGTAATAGATTTCAATAATAAGTTATTTTAAATGACTTGATACTTTGAGGAGCATAACCTGTACATTGTTATACCAACAGGAAAGCAGACATGTTTTATATATTTTATGTCTCACACGATAGTGGGAAGCTTAAAGAAGATTAATTTGTGAAAGTACATTAAAATTCAAGAGCTCTAATATATTAAAGCATTATTAAAATTATTATTTAGGGATCCCTGGGTGGCACAGCGGTTTGGCGCCTGCCTTTGGCCCGGGGTGCGATCCTGGAGGCCTGGGATCGAATCCCATGTCAGGCTCCCTGCATGGAGCCTGCTTCTCCCTCTGCCTGTGTCTCTGCCTCTCTGTCTCTCTCTGTGTAACTATCATGAATAAATAAATAAAATCTTTAAAAAAATAATAAAAATAAAATAAAATTATTATTTATTATTATATACTTCAGTCATGTGATATATGTTAGAAATAGAAATATAAATTGTGATCCATAGAGTATATTCATCTAGTTAATTGCTGTTGATTTTATACTATTTGTTGACACTATCTCTTTGTTCTGATGATATTAAGTTCTCCAATATTCCTCTAATATATGTAAAAATATGCATTGCTAATCTAAACAAGGACATGTTGAGTCAGCACATACAATAACTTTATTGATTCTTTTAAGCTATTGCTGGGTAATGTATTTTACAAATTTACAGCATCTACCACCACATGCTAAACCAGCTGCCTCATGCCAATAAAGATAAAGTTAAGAAAATTGAGCAAAATTATTAAACTGCTGAAATACACAAAAACTATATTAGTAAACTTATTGTGCTGGTATTAAATAAGCTGCAGCTATTTTCAGTGTCCAGAACTGTTTGGCACTCAGTGATTTAAAATCATTCCAAATGTTTAAGCATTCCTTTTGCTTAACAAGGGCAATACATATGAGAGGATCTTTAGTGTTTTCCTTCCCTTTTCTCTACTTTTTAAAGTTAATACCTCTTCTTGGGATCCTTCCTTGGTAGTTTCCTCTCACTTGTAACTTTTCCACCTAAGACTGGCATTGGAGACTTTGTCCTTTCACTTACCCTATGCATTCTGTTACCAGAAGACTTACTGCATTTACTGGAATTATTTATGTGCTACCATTCTTTATCATTATAATGAGAGTAGACAATGTATCATTATTCTAAGTTTATTTATATATAATAAATTTGAGATGTAGCTTAATGAAAGTTCTTATGAGATTTGGGGCATGAGAAGTGATACAGAAACAGATTATCAATAGAAAAGTCTACAAAATCAAAATAGAACTAAAAAAAACTGTCATGTCAACTTTATTTGAGAAATAATTGATGCATGGATTATAAAAATAGACTCACATCAGAGTTAATTATCTTCCCAAATTGATGCTTATACTTTGAAGAAGATTATATTTACATTTTGTGGTATATTGCTTTTTTGTCAATAAAATATCAATAGAAAAATACACCAAGTTTTTTTCTTTTCCAATACATAGTGAGTTCCCACAATACCACTGGATTTGTCTGTAAATTGAATTAAAAGTTAAGGCATAAATCAGAATTCATTTTGACACAATCATTTAATACAGAAAGTAGGGAGACATCATGTATTAGAAGGAATGTGGGAAGTGTCTAGCAAAATGTTGCTGAGGCCTGGATCAAAGAAGTTGATCCTACCTGTGTTCTCTAGGATTTTGATGAATTCCTGGCTCACATTTATTTCTTTATCCATTTTGAGTTTACTGTGTATGTTATAGAAAAGTGACCCAGTTTCATTCTTCTGGTGTTATATGCAAATGATAAACCACTAAATTCTACCCCTGAAACTAATAATACAGTATATGCTAACTGAATTGAATTTAAATAGAGAATTAAAAGAATAAAAAAAGCGAGAGTGTAGGTTATAGTCTTACAGATCTGAACCATAGCTTGTAAAATGAGATCCTTGCTTTCAAATCATAATTCTGCTACTCACTCACTGAGCAATACAGGAAGGATAATTAATGGTTCTGAAGGGATGAAGATGATAATATTCAGACCAGGTTTTCAGATATGAATAAATAACAATATCTAATATTCATTTTGCTCTTGTAATTTGTCAGCCCTGGCAATGTTTCTTTCTTTTTTTTTTTTTAAAAGATTTTATTTACTTATTCATGAGAGACACCGAGAGAGGCAGAAACACAGGCAGAGGGAGAAGCAGGCTCCATTCAGGGAGCCCGACGTGGGACTCCATCCTGGGTCTCCAGGATCACACACTGGGCCAAAGGCAGACACTAAATCACTGAGCTGACACCCAGGTGTCCTCTTGGCAATGTTTCTTACACATATGATTCAATTTAATTTTCACCACATCCTGATTTGAATTTGGCATTATTCACTTTTTAAAGATAGATAAACAGAGATTCAGAATAGTTTAGTGACTTATCCAAATGTGAACAGCAAGCAAGTGACAGATCAGGATGAGAGTTTAAGGCTGTGTGGCTTCATAGACAATAGCCCTGATCAACCTGTCATATGGGTAAACTATATTGCAGACTCTCCATAAATGATGACCAATGTTATGATTATACATTTACAGTTGCTGAGTAGGAAATAAAGGCACCATCTGGCTTTCCTTTCAGCCATAATCCACTACTTACAGATTTTTAGAAAAAAGTCCTCCATTTTTTATGAACTTTCATCATCACTTGGTGAGATTCATGGATAAAGAATGCTGTCATTATAAAAGCATTGAACTGAAATCAGAGGTTACAGGGTTTTAGACTGACTCTGCCAAAAATACCTGTATTCTTGATTTCATTGGCTCAAAGTCCAAATCTCAAAGCAGAAGACACTGTATGTTGAGACTTGTAGTTCTTTGGTTTCAGACTATTTGTGTTTGGATGTTTTGAGGCACAAAACCATTTACCCTTCCTTTCAACCACATTTTACATGCTAAAATATAAGCTATTTTTGTTTACAGAATTCAGAGAACTGATGGCACTTGCTTGATTATTCAGGGTGGTTGACCTTGAAATTGATCAATGTCCAATGGGTTATTAAAAATTGAGCAATGATTGGTGGCAGCAGGAGCAAATACAATTTACACTCAAGATATCTAAATTATAAATTCAATTGTATTGACTTGGCACAATTCCCTAAGCCCCAAGAGGATTGCTAAAGGATAGGATTTAAGATAAGGGTAAGCCTATAAAGTGGGCTTGAGGGCCTCAGAGACATTTCGGAGAATTTTCAAGAAGTTTGCATTTTTGTAGTTGAGTAATTTAGAAACTGTAAAAACAGTTTTGAAAGTCAAGAAGATCAGGACTTTCAAACAAGTTGCATCATGGTTTGTCATTTTTTACTGATTGAATTCAACTCTAGCAGCATGGATAATAGGTACTAGACTAAGAGAGAGGAGATATTAGTTTAATTTCATGATCTACCAATAATTGCATGGATAATAGGTACTAGACTAAGAGAGAGGAGATATTAGTTTAATTTCATGATCTACCAATAAGTACATGACTTTGGACGAGCGACTTCACTTTTCTAGATCTGATAGTCCTTTCTTAAGAATTAGGACATTGTCTGGGTCATCTTCAATATCCTTTTTCAGTTGCAAAACCTGAAATTCCCTCAACTCTGATAGAAATCCTGGAGAAGAATTCTCACCCTTTGTTTCCAGAAAATATACATTCTATAACACCCAGAATAAAACTGATCTCAATATTAAGTAGGTATTTTTAATGAGGAGTACTTTTTAAAACCTAGGGACAATTTACAGATAAACTGTTTAGCCAAAGGTACTATGTACATAACGGGGTTCCTCTTTATGACAGGGGAGACATAATGAATACAAATTGAACTGAATAAATGAATACTGAATGAAGTTAGTTAATTATATCACTTTCTGACTCAGACTAGATATTCCCAGAACAATCAATTGAAAGAGAGAAACAATTGGATGGTTCCATATTTCATTCTTAATTTAAGTGACATCAACCATGTGAGGTTTATTTTATTAATCTACTTTATAAATTAAGAAACTGGTGGTCAGAGGTTCAGCTAGATTTCTGCAGCTTGGAAGTCTTGAGACAAAGACTCAGTTTTCTGAAACCAAATCAAGTGCTCTTTTCCAATATGTTATACTGTACTTTTATCTACCATTTCTATTACCTTTTAAATATTTAAAGAGCTTCCTGGCATATCCTAACCACTTTTAGAATTAAAATTGTTGTTAGTTCACTGAAATACACTAATAAAGTCATTCCTTACAGTTACTTTGTAATCTGAGAATCTTAACAACAAAAATACTTGGTACATCTATTTCTCTAGTATTCATTGAGGAGATAATAAATAAATCAGAGAAAATTATAGAAAGTGACTTGAACTTTGAGGACTCAGGGATAATGTATGGTTTCTATATCTATAAACAAATAAAAATGAAACTCATAAAACAGTCTGTAAACTCAGTCTTTGGCACATGGTAATGTTAACCACTGTCTTTTGAGCTATGCATATTTACCCAAACTTCCCAAGGTATCTTACTCACTTCCTGAGTAGTTTATTGAAAAACGTTAACATTCTTAAAGTTAGATGAATTGCAGTTTAAATTCTGGTCTTGGCACAATATGTAATTAAATGTTATAAACTGTGAGTATAGGTCTAACACCCTAGTTTGATAATCTTGAAAACACCACTTTACCACCTATTTGTAAAATGTAGGGGAAAATATCTACATAAGAATGGGTATTGTGTGCATTAAATAAAGCAGTCTTTGCATGTACTAATATCATTAAGCTCACTGAGACTCAGCTGATTCATCCAAAATATTAGAGTGATTACTATGTAATGGACAATTGTAATGATTAAAAATGATAGTAAATATAGCATACCTACACATATGAGGCTCCCAGTTATGCCATTATTTTTTATTATTTTATTTTCTTTTATTTTTTTATCATGATAAGTGTACTCTTTAATCCCCATCAGCTACTTCACCCATCTGCCCACCCTCCTCCCCTCTGGTTACCATCAATTTGTTCTTTTTAGGTAAGAGTTTGTTTCTTGATTTTTCTCTCTCTTTCTCTTTTGTTTTGTTTCTTAAATTCCATGTATGAATGAAATCATGTGGCATTTGTCTTTTTCTGACTCCCTTATTTTGCTTATCATTATACTCTCTTGCTCAATGTTGCAAATGGCAAGATTTCATTCTTTTTTTATGGCTGAATAGCATTGCATTCTATCATCTATCTATCTATCATCTATCTATCTATCTATCTATCTATCTATCTATCTATCTATCATCTGTCTATCTATCATCATCATCATCTATTTCACTTCTTTACCCATTCATCTCCTGATGGACACCTGGGCTGCTTCCATAATTTGGCTATTGTAAATAATGCTGCAATGAACCTAGGGGTACATGTATTCTTTTGAATTAGTGTTTTTGTATCCTTTGTTTAAATACGTAGTAGTGCAATTACTGGATCAAAGGATAGTTCTATTTTTAAATTCTTGAGGAATCTTCATACTGTCTCTCACAGTGGCTGTACCACTTTGCCTTCCCACCAACAATACAAGAGGGTTCCCTTTTCTCCATATCCTTGCCAACATTTATTGTTTTTTTTTGTTGTTGTTGTTGTTTTTTTTTTTTTTTTAGCCATTCTGACAGTGTGAACTGGCATCTCATTGTGGTTTTGATTTGCATTTCCCTGATGATGAGTGATGTTTAGCATTTCTTTGTGTCTGTTGGCCATCTGGATATCTTATTTGGGAAAATATCATTTCATGTCTTCTGCCCATTTTTAAAATTGGATTATTGTTTTTTGGGTTTTGAGTTGTGTAAGTTCTTTATGCATTTAAATACTAACCCTTTATTGGATATTCCATTTACAAATATCTTCTCCCATTCAATAGTTGCCTTTTTGCTTTGTTGTTTCCTTCCTTCAATGTACAGAAAGTTTTTATTTTGATATAGTCTCAGTAGTTTATTTTTGCTTTTATTTCTCTTCTCTCAGGAGACATACCTAGAAAAATATTACTATAGCTGATGTGCTAATGCCTGTGCTTTCTTCAAGGATTTTTATGGTTTCAAGTCTCATAGTTAGGTCTCTAACCATTTTGAGTTCGTTTTGTGTATGGTAAAAGAAAGTGGTCCAGTTTCATTGTTTTGCATGCGGCTGCCCAGTTTTCCCAGACCCATTTGTTGAAAAGACTGTCTTTTACCCATTCATTCATTCTTTCTTTGTCAAAGATTACTGACCATATAACTTGTGAGTTTATTCTTAGGATTTTACTGTTAGTACTATACTGTTTTAATTACTACCATTTTGTTAAATAACTTGAAATCTGGAATTGTGATACCTCCAGTTTTCTTTTTCTTGTTCAAGATTGCTATGGCTATTTAAGGTCTTTTGTGGTTCCATGCAAATTTTAGGATTGTTTGTTTCAGTTCTGTGAAAAATACTTCTGGTATTTTAATAAAGATTGCATTAAATCTGTATATTGCTTTAGGTAGTATAGTATAGAGATTTTAACAATATCTGTTCTTCCAATCCAAAAGCATGAAATGTGTTTCCATTTCTTTGTGTTGTCTTGAATTTTTTTCATCAGTGTTTTAGAATTTTCAGAATACAGGTCTTTCACATTTTTTGGTTAAGTTTATTCCTAGATAGTTTATTATTTTTGAGACAATTGTAGGTGGGATTATTTTCTTAATTTCTCTTTCTGATGCTTCAATATTAGTGTATAGAAATGCAACAGAGTTCTGTACATTGATATTGTATCCTGCAACTTTACTGAAATCTCTTATCAGTTCTAGTAGCTTTTTAGTTGGAGTCTTTAGGGTTTTCCATATTTAGTGTCATGTCATCTGCAGAGTTTTACTTCTTACCAATTCAGATGCCTTTATTTCTCTATCTTATCCAGATGCTGTGACCAGGACTTCCAGTACTATGTTGAATAAAAGTGGTTAAGAGTAGACATCCTTGTCTTATTTCCGATCTTAAGGGAAGAACACTTAGTTTTTCACCATTGAAGATGATGTTAGCTGTGGGTTTTTCATAGTTAGCCTTTATTATGTTGCAGTATGTTCTCTCTTAGACCTATTTTGCAGAGTTTTTACCGATGGATATTGTGCTTTGTCAAATGCTTTTTCTGCATCTTTTGAAATGATCCTGTTTTCTATCCTTTCTCTTATTGGTGTTACGTATTACATTGATTGTTTAGTAGATATTGAACCACATTTGCATCCCAAGAATAAAGCCCACTTGAACATTGTGTATGATTTTTTTTAATGTGTTGTTGGATTTGGTTTGCTGATATCTTGTTGAGGATTTTTGCATCTACTCATGAGCGATATTGGCCTTTAGCTTACTTTGTTGGTAGTGTATCTGGTTTCAGTATCGAAGTAATACTGATAGAATGAATTTGGAAGTTTCCCTTCCTCTTCTATTTTTTAGAACAATTTGAGAAGAATGGGCATTACCTCTTCTTGAAAGGTTTGGTAGAGTTTGCCTGTGAAGCTGTTTGGTCCTGGACTTTCATTTTCTGGGAATTTTGTGATTACTGATTCAATATCTTTACTGGTAATTGGTCTCTTCAAATGTTCTAACTCTTCCTGTTCCAATTTTGGTAGTCTGTATGTGGCTAGGAATTTAGTCATTCCTTTTAAGATGTGTAGTTTGTTGGCATAATGGTTTTCATAACGTTCTTTTACAATTGTTTGCATTTTTGTGGTGTTGGTTGTTATTTCTTCCTTTCATTTGTGATTTTGTTTATTTGAGTTCGTTCTCTCTCTTTTTGAAGGGTCTGGCTTGAAGTTTATCAATTTTCTTGATCTTTTCAAAGAATCAGCTCCTGGTATCATCAATCTCTTGTTCTTGTTTTTGTTTGATTTGTTTTTTAGTTTCTATAACATATATTTCTACTCTAATTTTTATTATTTCCTTCTTTTTACTGGTTTTGGATGTTTTTCTATTTCTAGCTCCCTTAGGTGTAAAGTCAGATTATTTATTTGATATTTTTCTTGCTTCTTGAGGTAAGCCTGTATTGCTCTAAACTTCCCTCTTAGAACATCTTTTGCTGTGCCCCACAATTTTGAACAGTTGTGTTTTCATTTTCATTTGTTTCTATATTTTTTTTTCTTTTTTGCCCTGGTGGCCTGATGGATAAAGCATTGGCCTCCTAATTTTTTTCTTGTTTTGATTTCTTGGTTGACTCATTCATTGCTTACTAGCATGTTATTTAGCCTCCATGTATTTGTGCTTTTTCCAGATTTTTTTCTTGTGGTTTATTTTTAGTTTTGTGGTCAGAAAAGATGCATGCTATGACTTTGATCTTTTTAAATTTGTTGTGACTTGTTTTGTAGCCCAATATATGATCTGTTCTGGATAATGTCCTGTGTGACTTCAAAAGAATATGTATTAGATTTATTTGGATTTTGGAGAGCCCTTTCATTTTATATGCTTCGATTTTTGTTATGAAAGTTTTATTTCATTATGCTTATAACTATTGTTTCTATTATATTTATTTTAGTTTCTCCCCCCCTTTATTTTTTAATTTTTTTTATTTTTTTAATGATAAATTTATTTTTTATTGATGTTCAATTTGCCAACATACAGAATAACACCCAGTGCTCATCCCGTCAAGTGCCCCCCTCAGTGCCCATCACCCATTCACCCCCCCCCCCCCCCCCCGCCCTCCTCCCCTTCCATCACCCCTGGTTCGTTTCCCAGAGTTAGGAGTCTCTCATGTTCTGTCTCCCTTTCTGATATTTCCTACCCATTTCTTCTCCCTTCCCTTCTATTCCCTTTCACTATTATTTATATTCCCCAAATGAATGAGAACATATAATGTTTGTCCTTCTCCGATTGACTTATTTCACTCAGCATAGTACCCTCCAGTTCCATCCACATTGAAGCAAATGGTGGGTAGTTGTCATTTCTAATTTTGGTTTCTACCTGAGCAAAACTAATAAATTTTATCTCGGATTTCTATGTCCTAATTTTACATTGTTTTCTTCTTATTTTTATATTATGATATTTATAATAAATTCAGAAATGGATGAAATTTGTGTTCACATTTGAATTCAATTTCTTTTTTTTTTTAATTTTTTTTAATTTATTTATGATAGTCACAGAGAGAGAGAGAGAGGCAGAGACACAGGCAGAGGGAGAAGCAGGCTCCATGCACCGGGAGCCCGATGTGGGATTCGATCCCGGGTCTTCAGGATCGCGCCCTGGGCCAAAGGCAGGCGCCAAACTGCTGTGCCACCCAGGGATCCCTTGAATTCAATTTCTAACTGAATTCTAATTGAATTCCAATTACCTTTGATATTATTACCTTGAATGCAGCTTATATTTTGATATTTTATTATGAATTTTAAAAAATTCTCTTCATCCTTTCATCTCTTCTTCATATTACTTTTTTGCTTAAAGCTGATGACATTTTCCCTCAGCCTCTTACTTTCTTAGAAATTTTTACGTGTTTTCTAGTTATAATTCATAACTTTTAATGATTTGTTCTTCTCAGCTTATGGAATATTTGCTTTCTTTTTATTTCCCCACTTTTCCCCATTGGTCACATATTACTCAAAAACAAGCAAGTTTGTACAATCCAATTAGATATCCTGGTAGACCTGAGTCTGTCAAAACATGAAGCTTGTAGGTTGCCTGCCATATTTGACTGACAAATCCCATTTTCAAGTATACAAGTGAAAGATAGGTTAAAATGTAGAGTTTCTGGGCCAGATTTAAAGTTTTCTCCATGGAAGAGCTTTAAGTAGTCAAGTAGTATGAACTGAAAGAAACAATTAGCAATAACCTCTAGTGTAATAACATTAGCATTAACTGTTAATATGGTGTTTGTATATCAAGGGCAGAGATGTAGAAAAGATATCACAACAAATTATCTCTTTGAGAGGCAGGTCTGGAATGTCAACCCTTTTATGAATACATAAATAGTAAATACTTAAACTTTCATTGATACCTTTGTTGCTTTTCAAAATTGTAATTGTTTTCATCTGTAGTCATTACCAACAAGTTGGTTGCCCTTCGAAAATATTGCAAATAATGTTATAAGACTTATGTAAGATTGTTTTCCCTCAAGTAGAACACTGTACATATGTTTCAGAGATAATAGCAATCAAAATGTACACAATTTAGTTGGATATAGCCTTTGCCCTCCTGATTCAGTTGCAGACATACAGATGAGGCATACCTCTCAGTTATTCCTAAACTTATTCTATTTATTTATTTATTTATTTATTTATTTATTTATTTATTTAATAATAAATTTATTTTTTATTGGTGTTCAATTTGCCAACATACAGAATAACACCCAGTGCTCATCCCATCAAGTGCCCCCTTCAGTGCCCGTCACCCATTCACCCCCACCCCCCGCCCTCCTCCCCTTGCACCACCCTTAGTTCGTTTCCCAGAGTTAGGAGTCTTTATGTTCTGTCTCCTTTTCTGATATTTCCTACCCATTTCTTCTCCCTTCCCTTCTATTCCCTTTCACTATTATTTATATTCCCCAAATGAATGAGAACATATAATGTTTGTCCTTCTCCGATTGACTTATTTCACTCAGCATAGTACCTTACAGTTCCATCCACATTGAAGCAAATGGTGGGTATTTGTCATTTTTAATGGCTGAGTTATATAATTAATGCACCTTAAGCTATAGTATGTATTCTCTTAAGACCCTGAAGAGAGATGCTTGACAAGAATCCCTTGATATTAAACCTACATGTATGTCCTATAGTTCCAATCGATTATGCTCTCTTGTGCGAAAGAAAATGCAGATCTAGATAATTTTTTGGATCTCTCTAAAAGTAGGTTTCAACAGTCATCAATTCCTAAAATAGTCATAAAGCATTTACATTTTGTTAATTATAACTTAATCAGTTACAATTTTGAGAAGTTGCTACCTTTGCCAGCTCTGTAAAAATATTGGAGATCTCTGAGTTATAAGCAGTTTTTAGCAGAAAGAATTCAGACTTTGGAAACAATCAGACCATTTTAAAAGAGGTTCAAATAACACTTCTGTAGTTCATTACCTCTGAAGTCTTGGTCAAACCATGGAACATCTCTGAGGCTCAATTACTTTGTCTTACAGAAAAAGAAGGACAAGGAGAGGAAAAAAAGAGAGAATAAGGAGAAGAAAGAAGACAATAAACAGGAGGATGTAGGAGGGAGGGAGAAAGAGAAAGAATTCAAACTTCAGGAAAGTTAGTACTGGAAATGGTGTGTAGAGAGACTGACACATAGTATGCTGTTATTTTATTAAAGCAATTATTAGTCTTTCAAAGCAACACACACATACACACAAATCTTTTTCTGTGATTCTTAAGGCAATGTAGAGTAGTAGTTCAGACGACTTGAATCTAAATCCTATTTGCCATTTAATGGCTGTGTGGTCTTAGGCAAAATACCCTTTCTGTCTCAGTTATCTCTTCTGTAAAATTAAGAAAATAACAATACTTCATTGTTTGGGGAAGGTTAAGTTAGTTAATTTTTGTAAAACACAAAATAAGTTTTACTTAATTTTTTACTACTTTTCATATCAATGGGAAATACCTTTGTGTACCAGATGGAGATAAAAGCGCTAATCAGATTATGGGTTCTTTATCTTGTAAGACTAGTGTTTTCCAAATTGGTAATATTTTGCAGGTTGCAAAGAAAAAATTAAAAGTATGCACTTAAGTTTGAGTTAGTTTTTGAATTTTCTCAATGCTCTGTCACTTACAAACTGTATGACATTGAGCTTAACCTAAATCACTTAAGACATAGTCCTTATATGTCCACAAATGATCTCAATGACAATACATCCTCCATAGAATTGCTGTCAAGATAAAGCATACAGAGGGCAGCCCGGGTGGCTCAGCGGTTTAGCGCCGCCTTCAGCCCAGGTCATGATCCTGGAGACCCGCGATGGAGTCCCACGTCGGGCTCCCTGCATGGAGCCTGCTTCTCCCTCTGCCTGTGTCTCTGCCTCTCTCTCTCAATCCTCTCTGTGTGTTCTCATGAATAAATAAATAAAATCTTAAAAAAAAAAAAAAGCATACAGAGAAGTTAACCTGGTATGGTCAGTGCTGCCTCATCCAAACTCATAATAACAAGAGTAATAATAATGAAAAGGGCATAAGGGATGAGAGTTAAAAAAGAGAAATTTTGATCTATTATTATTGCTACTTTAATTTATTTTCCTAACAATTAAACTATGTTATCACTAATTTTTCCATCATTTTCGACCTAAGGTCCAGTGAAATGATTTTCTTATAATCAAATGAGTAGCAGATTATAGTTGAAATTGAACCCCTTTTTTAAATATTTAATTTAAATTATTATTATTATTATTATTATTATTATTACTAGTTTTAGAGAAAGTAAGAGAAAGGGGCAAAGGATGAGAGAGAAAATCTTAAGTAGGTTCCATGCCCAGCACATGAGCCAGATGTAGGGCCCCATCTCATAACCCTCAGATCATGACCTGAGCTGAAATCAAGAGTTGGATGCTTAACGGACTGAGCCACCCAGGTGCCCCAAACCCTCTTTATCAGATATTAAGACCCTGTCTGCTACCTCTTAGGTTGAATAAAAATAACTATAAATAAAATAAACTGACCTGTAAGGTAGTTTAGAAGATTGAAATAAACACATTTCCCAAAGCTGCATTAAAATAGCTAGAAAAAGACAAGTAGCATATCATCTTTAGAGTAATGATACTTTGAAATAAAATTAGCTTCAGTAGAAATTTTATAAGGTATTACACATAAATTTATCCTTTTATTTTCTCAACAGTAATGAAAAATGGGCATGACTGTTCTCATTCATGATGTTTCCCTATTACAAACATGAGGAAACGGGGGCTTGGAGAGCTTAACTAACTTTTGCTTGGCCCCACAGCTAGCAATCAGGTCAGACTTACCTGATGCCAAATTCCAGCCTGTTTCTACTATTTAATGAAAGATAAAAAAAAAATAAGCCAAGTTATTCTCCATTCTGGGTCAAGCTAAAAATCACTTAGAAATGGTTGTTGAGTGCTTCTTTTTTCTCTCCTCAAAAAAGTATTTTAAGAGCTATAATGGTTTTGAAATCCCTTTGTCATTTAACATTTCAAATCCACTAACAGATGGCTTCTCCCAGCTCTAGGCAGAAGATGGTTCAGAAATAAGTGGTGTTGGGAGATTTCTTGCAAACGCTCAGGGACAGGAAAGACAGCTGTCACAGAATATCTTAATTACAGCATTTACAAAGTTCTAATTAATGTAATGGTACTTTTATGATTATATTAATGTTATGACCATCAGGGCGTTTGTTGCTGAACTCATTTAGTGACATAATTTGGAAGTCATTGCATATTTTAGGGCTAACAACTGTTATTTGAGCCTGAAGATCTCTTCCTTTGCACTAGAAATAAAAAAGAGAATTATTTTATAACCTAATTACATAAATGAAGGATGTATTTTTTAAAAACGTATGTTGCTGAAAATATGAATTGGAATGGATATGAATTTAAATATTACACAATAACAAGACCTATAATAGAACATATTAAAGAAGGAACAGTTCCTTTAGAGTGTAAAGGCTTGTGCCATATACTGGCAGTGTGACTCTGGGCCATTCATTTCATCTCATCTGGGGTTGTTTATTTTTTTTCCATTAAATAATAATATCTACTTGGCTGTTATAAGAACAATTTAGGTACATATATATAATGTTTATTTTATAGGTTTTTTATATCTAAGGAGCCTTACATTCTAATATACTTGAATCTCTTAATAGAAGTTAGATGAAACTAAAATGAACATTTTGAATTCAAATATTTTATTTATTCCACGAATAAATTATTATTTTTAATTAGGGATTTTTCCATTTGAGGTAGAATATATTGGCTAAATAAGAAGGGTCCTGAATTAGACAGAGTTGAATTTGAATCCTGCCTCTGATACATAGCTGTGTCATCCACAGCAGGGCCCTCATCCTCTGTGAGTATCATTCCTTTAAAAAAAGTATTTGGATGCCACTGCCAATACAGTGCATTATTGTGAAAACAAATGGAGTACCATGGGGTAAAGCACTTGCATGTGGTGTAGGATGCATTTCACTTTATCTGCCATTTTTTCCCTTTGTTTTAGGATGGCTATGATTTAGACCTTTTACTTTATTCATAATTTTCAAATTGGAGATAGTAATAAAAATGTCACTGAATTTAAACATGGAAGTATAATAAAACTCCAATTGCAAATAATGATTATTTATGAAATTCTCTTTATCCTCTCTTTTTCAGTAGGTTACAGTTTCCATAGACAAGAACCATGCCTAAATTACTCAGAGCATTTTTAAAAATATTTGAATGAATCAAGGAATTCCACTTGAATTTCCATCTTAGAGTTCATTCATTCTTTTTAGCACACTGTACAGGGCAGTGTTAGTTCATCTATAAAATATTTCAACTTCACACACCATAATTTCAGGACAAGCAGCAATCCTTTTGTTATTGCACTTGAGTACATTCACCAACTATTTTATTAAGCCCCACTAAAGTAGTTCCCTCCATTATTTTCTATATCACTCTGCTTATTTTCTTAGACATATTGCACTCTGAAGTTATTTTGTGTGTGTGGTTTTCTTATACTATTATCAGTTTCCACATTTGTACCATTGAGCCTTTTAGCTTAGTTTGCCACATTTGGTATTGTATCCTCATTACCTAACTAGACGCCCTATAAGCACATGGGAGGTCAGGAAGTAACCTAAAAGTATAATTTTGTGAGTAAGTCTCAGGCAACTTGGGCTTTCCTTACTGCCATAGTAAACTGGCTTTTGGAGTAAACTTATGGGCCAAAATAATGTTTAGATGATTCAGGAAGAGAAAATATTAATAAAAGTTTTGTTATAAAAGTGCCATATTTGTTATGTACATATACCAATGAACTAGAATAATTTTTGCACTTATTTTTTTAATGACCATAGAGTATAACGTGCAATGGGTTAAGCCACATTGAAGATATATAACTGAAAAATATCATCATTTTTAGAGAATTAGCAGTGTAAGTCACAGGGACACCTGAGTGGTTCAGTGGTTGAGGTCTGCTTTTGGCTCAGGGCGTTATCCTGGGATCCAGGATCCAGTCCCGTAACAGGCTTCCTTGTGGGGAGCCTGCTTCTCCCTCTGTCTGTGTCTCTGCCTCTCTCCCTGTGTCTCTCATGAATAAATAAATAAATCTTTTTAAAAAATAACAGTGTAAATCACAAAAGTAACAGAGAAAATAAAATTCAATTCGAATTTGATTTCTTGAGATGCTTGGGTGGCTCAGTGGTTGTCTGCCTTCAGCTCAGAGAGTGATCCCAGAGTCCTGGGATTGAGTTCCACATCAGGCTCTTTGCAGGGAGACTGCTTCTCTCTCTGCCTATGTCTCTGCCTCTCTGTGTCTCTCATGAATAAAGTCTTTAAAAAATATTTTTTAATAATAAATTTATTTTTTATTGGTGTTCAATTTGCCAACATAGAGAATAACACCCAGTGCTCATCCCGTCAAGTGCCCCCCTCAGTGCCCGCCACCCAGTCACCCCCACCCCCTGGCCTCCTCCCCCTTCCACCACCCCTAGTTCGTTTCCCAGAGTTAGGAGTCTTCCATGTTCTGTCTCCTTTTCTGATATTTCCTACCCATTTCTTCTCCCTTCCCCTCTATTCCCTTTCACTGTTATTTATATTCCCCAAATGAATGAGACCATATAATGTTTGTCCTTTTCCGATTGACTTATTTCACTAAAGAATTTGATTTCTTTTTTTTTTTCCAGTAAGCATATATATATGCCAGACAATGTGATAATGTTTCAGATCCAAAAAAATGGACAGGATTCTGACTTCAGAGAACTAAATGTCTATCAGCTTTTTATAATTTAGGATAGGAAATCATATATTCAAATTATGCACAGATTGGGAAAATGTGGAGGGAGAAGACAGCATTCAAGAAGATTTATTAGGCAGATGATATTTGAACTGAATTAGAAGGCTGCAGTGGAATCGACAAAGATAGCAAGCTGTCTATGGGAGTGGTTGTGGGCTGAGAGTTCCAGGTAAAGGTGTCAGGAGAAACAAAAGTGTGGGGCTATGAAAAAGCCTGACCAATTAAGATTAAGTAGCTTCAGTAGTAGAGCCCGAGAACTCCTGAGACATTGGAGGAGATGAGGCTGGGAATGTGGGAGTGACTAATGAAAGGATTTGTTGTTTGTAGAAAAGTCAGTCTTGGGTCCTGATGGCTAACTGTTAAGTGTCTGCTTTCCATTCAGGTGGAGTTCTCAGGATCCCAGGATTGAGCCTTGCATCAGACTCCCTGCTTAGGGGGAAGTCTGCTTCTCCTTCTGCCCTCCCCCACACACCCCACTCATGCTTTCTCTCTCTGTCTCAAATAAATAAATAAACAATATCTTTAAAAATAAAAAAGGAACACAATATTATAGGCATCCCTAAAGACAAAGTTTCCTTTTAGGTGGGAAATTAGAAAAGTCTATATTGAGATCTCATTTCAGTCAGCCTAAGAGGGATGGATGAGTAAGGTTTTAATAGGCACTAATAGGGTCAAATATGCTTTAAATAGAAGGACTCTGTATGTGCAAAGGCACCAATTTGAAGATGCATATGTAGTAAAGCGTAATTTGGACCACTGTTTGGTCACCTCAGCCAAGTAAGTGTGCCAGTCACATTCCATCATGCAAAATGAATTGTTTTGTTCATCTGGAATCTTCTATTAAACCACTTGCTTGTATTGATGAGTTGCTATGATATACTTGCTTTTGTCCAACAATATTTCATAATAAATGAGAAAATTAGGACAGATCCTGTTACTCTATAGTATTTTAATTACTTTGTGTCAAATGTTGAAAAATGAGTATGCATTATAGGTGGTAACATACCACTGGTATCATTAAGTCAACTTGCAGTCTCATTTTTCTAACAGACATGGCCAAATTGTTAAAGGGTACTAAACTTCCAGAGACAGGTGGCTTGAAGACAAGTGAAGCTGAAAACCATTGGCACCCATAGTATCTCTTTTTTTAAAAAGACAGATTTTCTGAAAAGAAAAAGTTTCTGGAAAGAGAAGAAAGGAGTTGTACAGGTTAACCTCCATTTGATAACACTAGATTCATCCTCTGTCCTCTCTGTCCTTTTCTTTCCTGCTGTATGTAGAGGGGCTGACCTCTAAAACCGCATCCAGCCCTATTTCTCTGTCTTCTGGCATCTACCAGTGGGAATCATTAACAGAGGACAAGAGAAAACAGAAGTAGAGCATATCTTACCCTACTCCTGACCTGGATCAGTGCCACAGTTTTAGCAGTGGCTAAATCACTCCATAACTGCTGGTCTTGTTAGCCATCTCCTGCTCTGTGGTAATAGCATTTGCTGAGGCCTAGAAACACTGTTTCCTTCCCTTGTCCATTAAAGTCACACTTCCCCTTTTCACTACCAGATTGACTTTACTAAATCATTTTTCCATAAAATTTTCTCCAAAGACATTATTTTGAGTGAAATTCTGTTTCCTGCTGGGACAAAGTCTGAAATAACACTTATCTTTTTTTGAGTTCTTACTATGTGATATCATGCTAATGACTCCAATATGAAATACCTCAATCCTTACATTCTCACTGAGAGTGAGAAAAATTGTCTCCATGTTTATGGATGTAGAAACAAGCACATGCAGACTTTTTTTATCCAAAGTCTAATAGATAGGAAACAGTAAGATACATTACCACCCAGCATATAAACTTTCACATATTTTTGGTAGAATTATCCCTAAATACTTCATAATTTGATGATATTATAAATGGTATTGTTTTTAATGTAATTTTGGATTGTTCATTGCTAGTATACAGAAATATAATAGCTAGATATTGTTCTTATATTTCAAAGCTCTGTAAAAGCCTTTAGAAGCTTTTTCTGTAAATTTCATGATTATCTACATAGATGATTATGTCGTCTGTGAATAAGGGAAGTTCTATATATTCTTTAGAATATGAATGCTATTTATTTCTTATTTCTTTGCATATTAACACCCTCTAACCTTTAGCACAAAGTTGAATGAAATGGTGAGGGCAAACATCAATGACCTTGGGGGAAGGAAGTATTTCAAGTCTTTGACCATCAAGTATAAAATTGGCTATAATTTTTTTATACAATTCCTTTAGAGAATGAATAATTTCCTTTTATTCAGAGTTTGATGGGGTTTTATCAAGAATAGATGATAGAAAATGCAAATACTTTTTTTTACATCTACTAAGATGATCATATTATTTCTTTTTACAGTTCTATCTGTTCCATGTATTTTAAAGCTGTATTATTGGGTGCCTAATCTGTTTATTAGTATATATCTACAAATTCTCAATAAACTAATATTAGCCATATCCATCAGTAAGTTAAAGGATATTGCCCAAAAATCATAATGTTTTTCCCCCCAGGAGTACAAGATTGGTTTTACAATTGAAAATCAATTAATATAATTTACCACATTACCAGAATAAAGCAGAAAAAGACTAAAATTACCTCAGTAGCTAAAGGAAAAGGAGCTGCTAAAATTTAACTCCCATTCGTAATAAAAATTATTAGGACATGAGAAATAACTAAGAGACAAAATAATTGTAAAGGAAAAAATTTTAAAAATCTTATCATCAAAAATGCCATTAATGTATATATAGAAAATGCAATATAATTTATAGACAAATTATTAGAATTAAGTGACTTAGAAAGTTCTCTACCTTCAGGATTTACTTGAAATATCAATTTCTATATGCAATCAATAATTAAAAATAAAGTATAAAAGATAGAATTTTAAATAATATAAAACATCAAATGCACAGTAATACATCTAATGAATAATGTCTGAAAATTTTTCAGAGAACTACAACATATTATTAAGAGAAAATAAAGACCTAAATAAAGGGAATGGTATTCCATATTCATAAACTGATAGACACAATATCCTAAACTTGATGATTCTGCCCAAATTGATTTATATATTTGATGAAATCCTAATTAAAATTCTGACGTGTGTGTGTGTGTGTGTGTAAGCATAGAAGTTTATTCCAAAATGTATATGGAAATTCAAAGGGTGAAAAACAATCATATAGTCTTGGAGAAGAACAAATTTAGGTGACTTTTATTTTCCTATATTAAAATATTTTGAAGTGGCCATATCCTGACTTAAATATCAGAAACAATTTTTTAGAAACTTCAGGTTAGGATCTCTGGTGTTAGAAGTAAGGCAATGGTTTTATTTGGAGGGGTGGGAATGACCAGGAATGACACAGGGGGGTTTCTGGGAAGGTTCTATGTCTTGATCTGGGCTGGTTACACAGGTATGTTCATTTGTGAACATTTCATGCAGTCATACATTTATGTGAAATGGCTGGGAAGATGTCCAAAGTCAAAAACATAGTCTGGGGGTACTTCTCTTAAAGTACAGTAACATTTACATGTCTTTTGAAATAAAACTACTTTTCATAAACTCTTCATGTCTTGGAATTCAACATAAAAGGCTTTAGATGTAATGATCCAGACATGTTACAAAACAGAGACCAGAATGAAAACAAAACAAAACTGAGCAGTGAGGTAAAGAACCTGTGGATCAATTGGGAGCAAGGGGAGCAAAGGTAAGTGTAATCAAGACAAGAGTTCTTATAACCTTATTTAACTCAAGTAGTTGCGTGTGTGTGTGTGTGTGTGTGTGTGTATGTGTGAGATAGAATATGACTGTCTTGACTGTATTTATATCAGTAGGGATGAAAAGCATGTTTTGATTTGAGATATAGTGTCCTGAATGCTCCTGTGCTATTTATGAGGGTTTTAGGCTGGTGAACATCACTTATAAGGCACAAAATAAGGTTATAATCTTAGCAAAATTTTATTTAAACACAGCAGAAAAATAGATTTTGGAAAGTAAGACCTAACTCCTGGTTTTACACTTATAAAAAACTAGCCATTAGATGTATATCAATAGGTTCAGTCCTTATATATATATATATATTATTGTATTTATATGCATTTATTTATTTAATTTATTTATTGTATATAATGGCCCTGCTAAGTGGATATAATTACACAATTTACCATCCAAAAAAGGTATATTTCTCAAGGATTACCTTTCCTCAAAAGCCAATCCTACTGAAGTAAACCTGATAACTTTAAAATAGTCTATCTTCCTTCACCCTCCATCATTATCTTACTTCAGTATTAGAGAAATTATGACCTCTATTTAGGTTTATGTCTATCCTGTCTTTACATTGTGAATGACTTTAACAAGGGATTGCTCATCTCCCAGAATCCTATCCAAGTGACTGGCTTATATGTGGTTATCAGTAAATATTGAAAGAATGAAAAAGATATGGGCACTGAAAGTAAGAGAGGCCAACTTCCCCAAGGGTAAAAATCACCCACATTGAATTTGAACCCAGCTCTTTCTGATTCTAATTCCAAACTTTTCTATTAAATTACACTAAATGGACATCACCTCATTGCATTTGTCAATTTCTAGTATTGAAAATGGAAACCACTTCTGTCCCTAATACTTTTTACCTCACATCCACATTTGGATTTGCATTGGGCTTTCAGGTGCCAGCCAAGGTTCCTACTGCCCAGGAAATAATGCACATGGGCAAATGCCAGTTTTATATAATTTAGGAGAAAGAACTGCATTTGAGGTAATCTACATAAAAATAAAATTTGTGCCTGTCTCTACAGAATAGGCTCTGGTCAACAGAGCACAAATCAATCTGTTTGCTCTTAAATTCAAATTTCCATAAGTCATTACATAGTTCATAATCACATTGATGTAACTGAATTGAATTTGCAGAGATTATTCTGTGTGCGAAGGGACTTCCAAGCTATTTAAACTGCTGCTATTCAATAGATAAGGCCTCTCAAATCTGACCTCTGTTTTATATTAAATTTGTGACCTAATTTTCATTTTTCTCTGGGTTCTCATTTTCTCATATGAAGAGGTCTTAGAAGCTTTCACACCCAGCATTTTTATGTTGGCAGTTGCAGAAAGAAGGATAAAGAAAGCTATGCATTCAGATGTGCTGGAAGAGGGTGTGGTAGCAAATTGTTCAATCAAATTGACATATTCCATTTTGAATATGAGCTCCACATACAGTAACTCTTTGTCTTTGGACAAGTTGCTGAGCCTCTCTAGGCTTCAACTTCCCTCTCTGTATTATGCACAATTCTTATAACAAGACTTGAATGGAATCCTAGACTGGAACCTTTTAAATGATAAGCAATCTGTTAGTCAACTCATGACAGTTATTGTCATTACATGGCTGTTAGATATTTAGATTATTAGTTTTAGATGTCACACACACATAAAAATAAAACAGCTGGAGAACAGAGGAAAATAGAAAAGATCCAGGAAAAGTGCTGAGCAATCAGTTTCAGGTTTTTGTCAAAATAATTATTTACATTTTCCCTGAACCTTACACATTTTAAAACACTTTAACTTATTTCATTGGGTATCTCAAAGCAATCTTTGACTTAAAAAATACAATGTTTGATATACTCTTTTATTTATTAAGAATATATTGTTCTTCTAATTGGATAGATGAAGAAACCAGCACTCTAAGAGGTTAAATGAACTCTCTAAAGTAGGTAATAAACTGGGACGAAAACTTGAGTGTTCTAAGTCTCAAACAACTCATCTTACTGTAAATGAGTTTTGCCCTGCTAGCCTTTTGAATAAGTAAGTAGACAAAAGTGGGGGGATCTTATTGATCATAGAGTTGTGACTCCAGTGACTAACCAGAAGTGAAATCGGGGAGGAACAAATTTGGGGATGTAACAAGTATGATACAAAAAGTCAAGTTGATATAGTTTTCATGCCCATAAATAACTCCTTATGGAATAGTATAGAACTCCTTTCATTGATTCTGTATTTCAGTACAAAATTATTAAAATACCACTATGTGCAAGACACTGTGTTACTACACTAAATGTTATAAGGAATTGAAAAAAATGTTATAAGGAATTGTAAATACATTTCACATGCCTCTCTCAGATACCAATATCCTTTGGTATGTGTTAGAAGTTTTTAGACAATAGATTTATTCTTATTAATACAAAATCTTATATGCTATCCCCTATACAATATAGATGAAAATCCATGAATTCCTTTAGGTAGTTTGGTTCTTTATTGGCAGAAAATGTTTCATTGTTTATGGGCTTCCTGAGATTCCATCACAAAATCACAAGAACAAGTTCCACGTAGTAGAAAAAAAGAAAGGAAACTACTTTAAATAAGTTTCTGTTTTTTCTAAGGACAACATAATAGAAACAATAATAGTTAAATAAAATCCTCAAAGAGAAGTTTTTGTTTACTACTCAAGAATGAAACCTTGAAGGTCCAGCTTCCCTGATCCATATTGAAATGACATTTCCACTAGAAACCTTGTGCATCTGATTGCTAATAGTTATTATTATTATTATCATTAAAATCATTTTCATAATTGTTGTTAAAAGAAACACATCTTAACACGATTAGAGTAGAAAAAAACATTTAAGAAATCTACACCATTATATAGGTTTTTTAAATTTATATTCATATTGAACTAGCAAATGTTCTTAGTACCTAAATTAGAATACATTCTACAAATATCTAAGTCTTGAAAAAGTTTATTTCTTAATGTCTTTTAATCATGAAGATTTAGGCAAAATAAAACACAAAGCAATAGGGAAGTCTTGTATAGTTGAGGCAAGAGCTTATGGGAGTCGTTTTAGGAAGTGAGAACTCTAGTTTATGAATTATGAAGTCATTATGGTATAAGTGCAATAAATGGACTTCAGTCCATAAATAAGAACACCTACAATATGCCACGTCCTGTCCCACATTGGTCAGTTCTTAAGGCAAGTAAAACTAACTATATTAGCTTATTTTCCAAGAAAAATATTAGTAGTACTTATTTGGTGCTTAATAGAGTGCTGAACCGGTTCCAGTATATCAAAATGGAAATATATTCCTTTTAAAAAGGAATAAATGTTTTACAACTAGAATATAGGCAAATTTAAATTTGTATGTTTACTAGAAAATAAATGTGGTGGAAACAGGAAATTTGGTTAAGTCCAAATTACAATTAGGAAGTGGCTTCTTCTCACTAAGATGAAATATACCCAATCGTAGCCAAACATTGATTGGGAAAATGAATATTCTAGATCTACGAAATATAATTGTCAGCTAGGCAAATGGCTAGACTGTTTGATGAAAGAGACAGAGAGTTAGAACTTTTGAGGGATTTTCTGTCCAAACAACCATGAAAATCTCGGCTTCTTTGGGAGTGTTCCTTGCCATTTTGATTGGACCATAAGCACTGTGAACAGGAATGCATGTACATATCCTCATGTGCCTCTGAGTGTGCTTTGTAATTAATATCTCCATTGAAAGATTAACTCCCCAATGATAATTGACTTAAGACATCTCCCCTGAAATCTCATATATATAGGTATAATATTGCCTTTAAATTTGACAATGTTGACACAGGAGTCAGGGAAGAATATCTACCTAACCAAGGATTTAATGCTAAAGTGATGCAAAAAAAAAAAAAAAAAAAAAAGTAAGTGATGCCAAGTGGAGACTGGGTATTCAGAATAAATTAAAAAAAAAAAAAAAGAAAGAAATAGACAAAGGCATTTAATAATGATCCCCCAGGGGCACTTGGGTAGCTCAGGGGTTGAACATCTGCCTTCGGCTCAGGGTATGATCCCCATGTCCTGGGATCGAGTCCTACATCGGGCTCCCCATGGGGAGCCTGCCTCTCTCTCTGCCTATGTCTCTGTCTCTCCCCCAACAATTCTGAGTTTCCTTGATATTCTGGTAAGGTAAGGTGGATGGTTAAATCCAGAACTGTATTATAGGTTCCTGCATATTGGTTGAGCTGTATATCTATATATTTTTATGTTAGTTGCTAATTAGCAATGATTTAGAAAAAGAGTTCTACTGTTTGACTGCCTGAATTTGTATCTGAACTCTACTCCTGGCTAGTTGATTGACTTTGAGAAAATTATTTAATATCTCTGTGCCTCAAATCCTAATCTTTAAAATGAGAATAATAATAGTAATCATCTCAGAGTTTCATGAAGATAATAAATGTAAAATGTATAAAAGAGTTGCAAATATGTTAACTCAGTGTTACTATATTAATGATAATTATTATGATAATAATGTGTAGCACATTATATATAATGATAATAATTAATGTAGTAATACTGCACAACAAGCTTTGTGACTATGAATGTTCCCAGTTCATTTCCTTTGCAAGTACTTTTCAGTACTTGCACCCTTCTTTCCTCACATAAAATCACAAAATTACATGTATCAGAAGCCATAATATTTTCAAATATTTTATTTTCAGCAATTCCCTCACTGAAATATACCCCAAGGAAATAATGTGACATATCTAGGAGCTTTTTGCTCAAAATGTTAATTGCATAATTAGGATACTATACCACCATTAAAATCAAATATTTAAATTTTTTTTATTCTTATTCTTAAGAAGTACAAAGATGTGTAACTAGAATTATATTTAAAAGGAAGAACATGAAATACTTTTTTCCCAATCACCTCTGTTATTTTTCTAAATTTCTTATAATCATTTATATGAATATATATGTGTGCATATGTATATGTATGTTTCTGTGGGTATTTGTCAAGAAAGAAACTGCATAGGAAGTATCTAAATAGATTTTAAAAGATCTAAATCTGGGATCCCTGGGTGGCGCAGCGGTTTGACGCCTGCCTTTGGCCCAGGGCACGATCCTGGAGACCGGGGATCGAATCCCACGTCGGGCTCCCGGTGCATGGAGCCTGCTTCTCCCTCTGCCTCTCTCTCTCTCTCTCTGTGACTATCATAAATAAAAAAAAATAATAATAAAAGATCTAAATCTAACTTGACAAAACTAAATTCTACAGTGTAGGGAGGAAATTTAGCTCTAAATTTTCCTGACATTATTTAAATGCTACAAATCCTATGGTTCAGGCTCTGATTATCTCTCGATTAGTTCAGTTTTCCTACACTACATTTCATATTACACCAGGCCACAAAATTTTCTGTGATCAGATAAGTTTGGCAGATGCTGCAAATTCTATTTCCTTATTAGACACTCACAACACATACCAGTATAAGAAAGGTTTTGCATTTTCCTGCAGTTAAACATATACATGCACTTTTTTACCCTTGCTACAATTTGGACTTCCAAAATGTATTTAACAAAAGAAACTTTTAAAGAATATATTATATGCAGACATTATGAATTCTTAGCTTCCTGAATTTTACCAAAAATACAGAAATTTATCAGAAGAGTGATGTGCCCATAAAAGGGACCAAGAAAGCAGGTTGAGGAGAGGGGGAAAGAGGAGGCCTGGGGTGGTAGAGGTGCTGCCTGTGACGTTGTCTAAACATGATACAGTCTTCTCAGGTCTGAAAACTGACTTTGTTCTGGGCCATAATTTTTTTTAATTTTTTTTAAAATTTATTTATGATAGTCACTCAGGGAGAGAGAGAGGCAGAGACATAGGCAGAGGGAGAAGCAGGCTCCATGCACCGGGAGCCTGACATGGGATTCGATCCTGGGTCTCCAGGATCGCGCCCTGGGCCAAAGGCAGGCGCCAAACCGCTGCGCCACCCAGGGATCCCTGGGCCATAATTTTTAATTCTCTGAATCGGTGTTACCTTTCTTGAAGAAATTAACCAATTAATTATGAATTTCAGGTTATGTAAATATGTACAAACCTCAGGCTGTTCTGGTTCATAAACAACCTAGGTTCAACAAGATCACACTTTTCTCCAAGGGAATAAAGCAATGTCAAGGACAAGTGTCTGACCAATATCTCTAATTTCAACTTTTCATTATTCTAGAAAGCCTGTGGCTTCCTGAAAAGGAGTCACTGGTCTGTGGAGCCCACTTAAGAACATGCTGCCCTATGTTAGACCAGTATGTATGCTAGAGCAGTAAGTATGCTAGAGCATTCCTTTTTCCTCCCTTCTCTCTCTAACCCAAACCATCCCTCACAGAACTAATGTTTTGAAAATGCAGAAACTGGGTTGCAAAAAAAGAAATGACTTTCCAAATATCATGCATCTGGAATGAGACAAGCTAGAACTCTTTCATCTTTCACTCAGCATTAATTGAGGCCCTGATACATATACAAGTATAAATGTAGATATAGATAGATAGTGATATATAATACAGTTATATAAGATGAATTAAACATGAATACTTTTGTAATGATGCTCACTGTGTAGTGGGGTTCAAAAAATTAAACAATCAACCACTTACTGCAAATGCTGCAAGAGAAGTAGCACATGACTATTCAAATTTGTTCAGCACATATTTGCTAAATGCCTACTATCCACCTTACCTCAGCTAGATATTATCCTAACAAAATTTAATAAGATAAATTCTATCCTTGAGGTATTTATGATATAATGGAGGAGGCCATTAATATGAACTGATCATTTCAGTATGGTATGGTAATGATAATAGCTAACATTTTTTCAGTGCTTACTACTTATTAGGTATTATTCTAAGTACTTTGCATATATTATTCAATCCTCATAACAAAGCTTAAGGTCAATACTGAGTATAAATGTGGTTAATGGAGCAGAAAGTGGTTAAAATAACTGGTCTTAGGTTACCCAGCTAGAAGGTCATGGTTACCCAGCTAGAGAGTCATTTGAATGCAAGGATCTGACTCTAGAGCCTCTACTATTAATTATACGCCAAACTGCCTTTAAAACCTTAGAGGCCTCTGTTCCTCCCCCTTCTACAGACAGCCGCATCTTCTGGTACAGTGCCAGCCGCGTTCCTGAGACACGATGGTGAAGGTCAGAGTGAAGGGATTTGGCCATATTGGGCACCTGGTCACCAGGGCTGCTTTTAACTCTGGCAAAGTGGATAGTGTCACCATCAATGACCCCTTCATTGACCTCAACTTCATGGTGTACATGTTCTAGTATGATTCGACCCACGGCAAATTCTACAGAACGGTCAAGGCTGAGAACGGGAAACTTGTCATCAATGGGAAGTCCATCTCCATCTTTCAGGAGTGAGATCCCGCCAACATCAAATGGGGTGTTGCTGATGCTGAAATGTTGTGGAGTTCACTGGGGTCTTCACCACCATAGAGAAGGCTGGGGCTCACTTGAAGGGTGGGGCCAAGAGAGTCATCATCTCTGCTCCTTCTGCTGATGCCCCATGTTTGTGATGGGCGTGAACCATGAGAAATATGACACTCCCTCAAGATTGTCAGCTGTGCCTCCTACACCAACAGCTTGGCTCCTCTGGCCAGTCATCCATGACCACTTTGGCATTGTGGAGGGCCTCAAGACCACCGTCCAGGCCATCACTGCCACCCAGAAGACCATGGACGGCCCCTCTGGGAAGCTGTGGCATGATGGCCGAGGGGCTGCCCAGAACATCATCCCTGCTTCCACTAGTGCCACCAAGGCTGTGGGCAAGGTCATCCCTGAGTTGAATGGGAAGTTCAATGGCATGGCCTTCCGTGTCAGTTGTGGATCTGACCTGCCCCCTGGAGAAAGCTGGCAAATATGATGACATCAAGAAGGTGGTGTAGCAGGCACCAGAGGGCCCCCTCAAGGGCATCCTGGGCTACACTGAGGACCAGGTTGTCTCCTGCGACTTCAACAGTGATACCCACTCTTCTACCTTCGAAGCTGGGGCTGGCATTGCCCTCAATGACCACTTTGTCAGGCTCATTTCCTGGTGTGACAATGAATTCGGCTACAGCAACTGAGTGGTGGACCTCATGGTCCACATGGCCTCCAAGGAGTAAGAGCCTCCTGGATCACCAGCCCCAGTGAGAACAAGAGGAAGAGAGGCCCTCAGCTGCTGGGGAATCCCTGCCCCAACTTAATCCCCCAACACACTGAGAATCTCCTGACCTCCAATTTACATCCCAAAACTTCAACTCTGGTCAATATAGTACTAACACACATAAAATCATTGTAAACACTTAGGACTGACTACTGTTGTTCAGGTAGAGTGATAAAAGTCATAATTACATAGGACAGCCTCATTTTAGTCCTGTTAGTGGATATTCTGTTTAGTTTAGCATTTTTCCCGAATTCTTAATTTATTTCAATAAAGTGTCACCATAATGACTGCATTAAGATGACCCAAGATGGATTCAGTAGTCTTCCACTTGAGAGTTCAGGGCTCTGCCATGATCTCATATAATGATGTATGAGATATGTAGGCAGAATGCAGAGTTCTCACCCTAACACAGGATTAAATCTAAAAAAAAACTTTCTTTCCCTGAGCCTTTTCAGACACAGGGTCACTATAAAGGACAGTATGCAGAGCTGAGTGATAAATGGTGCACACGGAGAAGGTAGCCACCAGAGCCAGCCAAGTGTCTATGGCTTCAGTTAGTGGTATTTGATAGTGTTGCCTTTAATGAACATATAATGGCTTGGGCCATGGATTGTCAAAGTCACAAGGCTGCCAGGCTGCCAGTTGGTAGCTTAAGTGAGGAATGTGGGGAAATTCAGGTTAATAAATGTTAAATATGTGCAGAAAATTGAGTCTGAGCACTGCTGCCATAGAGAGAATAGAGGTTTTTCTAGATGTTCTTGTCACAGTGGTTTTGTCATTTATTGAACAGCATATCTACCTATTTTATTATTTAATACTGTTGCATTTTAAATTAAATTGTTTTAGTAGTAATGAGTTCTTAAAAATGGCAAAATAATATGTATAAGGATTTATAAAACCCAAAAGTTCTCAAGAAAGCTGATAATGAAGTATAACTTGAACTAAGTAGTTTTGAGTTCTGAATGTCTACCATAGGGCTTGAAATATCAACAACCACATAAGAGCCAGAATACATATCACTGTTAACATTAACATTAACATCTACTTTAGCAGTTTGTTTTTACTTTAGAAGATTAAGCTTGAAGATATAGCTTCAAGATATAAGCTTGAAGTTTAACCTGGGCAGCAGCAAAAGGTCCCTTTATACATCATTTTCTGAAGCATGGCTTTCAATGACCTTAGATGATTGTTTTGGTAAATTAATTTTGCTCACTTTTGTTTCCAATATTCTTGTAGATATGTGTAAAGTACAGAAATAGCTGGTAATGCATTGAATCTATTTACAGAAGAACTTCACACATGACTAAAAATGAGGTCAGTTTTATATCCGTCACAGCCAAGGCTTCAAATAGAAAATCAATTAATTTGTTTTTAGTACTGGTTCAAATTTTCATCCAATTGTAGAATTAAGATAAGGTTTTGAAAGTTCATTCCATTAAAAGTAAAACAGCTGATAATTATTTTGAATGTTCTAAAATTTTGGCTAAACAGTTAAACATGAAGATAAATTATTTTTGCAGTTCTGTTTCATATATAAAATCATTTGAACACCATTGAACTACTAAATTAGAAAATCTGGAGACTAGATTCTGTAGACCACTAAATTATTAAGTAAAGAAACTTAAGGAATAGATATGTGTTCATAACTGGCACACAAATAATTCATTAATTAAGCTGCCATATTTTAAAAAGTGTAAATTGGGGAAGTCAAGTTAAAAATATATTTATACTGAAGTGGTAACTTGAAAATTTTAATGACAAAACTGATGTGGACTAGGAAAAAAATAAAAAACTTAGAACATTGTCTGGATGTACAAGATATCTCTTTGCTACTCTTAACCAATACATAAAAATAATTAGAGGTCTTCATTTTGTTTGTATTTGAACAAAATTTGTTGAGGAACTTTAATTAAATATTCAATTAATGGAGATCCCAAACTTCAGCTTTGAAACCCTTTGGCAAATTGCATTTATTGAAGACAGATTGCAAAGGGAAAAACATGAAGTTGATCTGTATAAAGGTAAGAGAGGAACTGAAAATTTTGACCTAGTTGCTGATGGTATATATAAAATTACAATTTTATAATGGGGTTTGGAACATATAAACTTGAGGGAAAATGTTTTTTTAATTGGAGATCCTATTTTAATTGTATTTGTTTTTACCAGAATGGAATAAAGATGAAAAGTCTACAATTTCATACCTTTTAAATTTGGCAATACATTGGGGTACCTGGGTGGCTCAGTCAGTTAAATGTCTGACTCTTGATTTCTACTCAGGTCATGATCTCAGTTGTGAGATTGAGCCTAGCATCAGACTCTGCACTGGGTGTGGAACCTGCTTAAGATTTTCTCTCCCCCTCTCTTTTGAGACTCCCTGCTCCCACCTTTTTCCCTCTCTATCTAAAAAAAGGAAAGAAATAAAAGAAAGAAAGACAGAAAGAAAGAAAGAAAGAAAGAAAGAAAGAAAGAAAGAAAGAAAGAGAAAGAAGAAAGAAAGAAAGAAAGAAAGAAAGAAAGAAAGAAAGAAAGAAAGAAAGAGAAAGAAAGAAAGAAAGAAAGAAAGAAAGAAAGAAAGAAAGAAAGAAAGAAGAGGAAAAAGTTGGAAAAACATTAAAAACAGTTATAAACAAGGAATCTGTATATGGTGATTTTTTCTCATAAACATAATGGTACAAAAAGAGTTTTTAAATGAGTACAAAAAGACAATAGCTGTGAGCAATGTTAAAGATAATTGCAGGGAATTTTGTGACACAATTTCAATTAATAAAATTGTTACTAAAAATATTCTTTTTTAATGTTGTAGTATGCTCCATCTAAATCCTCTTTGTTCAGAGTTTTTATCATAAAGAGATGTTAGATTTTGTCACATGCCTTTCTTGTATCTGTTGAGATGACTAAGTGATTTTATTCCTTTATTTTATTAATATTGTTTATCACTTTCATTAATTTGTGGATATTGAACCATCCTTGTATCCCTGGAATAAATCCCACTTGATCATGGTGAATTATGATTTCAGTGTATTGTTGAATGCAGGCTGCTAATATTTTGTTGAGAATTTTTGCCTGTTTGCTCATCAGGGATACTGGCCAGTGGTTTTTGGTTCTTTTGTTTGTTTGTTTTGTTTTGGTTTGTTTTTTTTTTTGTAGTGTCTTTATCTGGTTTCAGTATCGGGGTAATGCTGGCCTCGTAGAATGAATTTAGAACATTGCTTTCCTCTTCTATGTTTTGGAATAGTTTGAGAATAAGTATTAGATCTTTTAAAAATATTTGGTAGACTTTACCTCCTTGCCCTGGAGTTTTATTTTTGGGAGTATTTTATTATTCATTCAATTTCATTATCAGTAACTTGTCTGTTCAGACTTTCTATTTTTTCCTGATTCCATTTTGGAAGATTGTGTATTTCTAGGAATTTGCCTATTTCTTCTAGGTTGTCCAATTTATTGGCATATCATAGTGGATTTTTATAATCCTTTGTATTTCTGTGGTTTTTTATTTATTATTAATTTTTATTACTTCTCTTTAACATCTGATTTTATTTATTTTGTACTTCTGTCTTTTTTTCTTGATGAGTATGGCTAAAAGTTTATCAAATTTATCTTTTCACAGAATCGGGTCTTGGTTTTATTTTATTTTATTTTTTATTTTTTTAAGATTTTTATTTATTCATGAGAGATACAGAGAGAGAGAGGCAGAGACACAGGCATAGAGAGAAGCAGGCTCCATGCAGGGAGCCTGATGTGGAACTCGATCCCAGGTCTCCAGGATCACACCCTGGGCTGAAGGTGGCGCTAAACCGCTGAGCCACCCAGGCAGCCCTATTTTATTTTTTTAATTCTCCATTCACTTTCACTCTGATCTTAATTATTTCTTTCTATCTACTAACTTTACCTTTGTTTGCTTTTTTTTAAAGTAGTTACTTCTGGTGTAAGGTTACATTGTTTATTTGATATTTTCTTGTTTCTTGAGGTAGGCCTGTATCACTATAAATTTCCCCCTTAGAATTGCTTCTCCTATGCCTCAAAGATTTTGGAATGTTGTGTTTTCATATTCATTTGTCTCTATGTATTTTTTGTGATCTTCTTTGATTACTTTATTGATTCATTGATTTCGCAGTAACACATTGTTTAGCCTCCATGTGTTTTGTGCTTCTTCCAATTCTTTTTTTGTAATTGATTTCTAGCTTCATACTGTTGTGGTCAGAAAAGATGTATGATATGATTTCAATCTTCTTAAATTGATTGAGACTTGTTTTGTGGCTTAACATACAATCTATCCTGGAAAATATCCTATAGAAAATATCTATTGAATAATAAACACAGATCTAAGATAACGATTACATTATGTGAGTATATTTCTAAATAGCTATTTTTTATGTTACTGCTATTATTTAGATAATCAATATAAGTGGTTTATAAACATATACTCTACTTTAATTATGAATATATTCTAACTTTAGAAAAAAATAATTGTGAAAATAGCTTATGAGTTAAAATACAAACTTTATCATACTTGCAATTTATAAAATATCCTGGTTAGAGAGATAAATTAAATGGTTATGCTAGGGGTAGAAAACAGGAAATGGTTAGGAGTTGAAGCAAAGGAGATTTCAGCATATTCTGGTATATTTTATGATAGCTTCATGTGTATTTGAGTTGAAATTTAGTACTTAAAGCTTGGGGATTTTTTATTGAGAAAAACATGTTTGTTTTTTAATTTTTTTCTCACTCATATTTCATAGATATCTTTATCACTAAACATTTGTTGTGGTTCTCACAGAAGGAACCCTATTTAGATAGCCTAGACTGACCCTCTTTATAGTAATCTAGAATTATTGTTTCATATGGAATCTGTTCTCTAATTTTATGCTCACTGATAGAAATCAGAGGAGAAAGGAAGAAGCAGCATTATATTTCAAACAATAACATAATATGCCCTTATACAAGAATGAGATTTTGGATATATTAATTTTTTTGGCTCTGTTTCCAATCTTCTGCTCAATCTTGTTTTCAAATGTTTGGAGTCATTTCTAACTTTGGGCCAGTGGCAAAAAGGCCCTTTGAGATACTGACAAAGAAAAAGCATAAAGCTGGAAGGCAAAGAGTACATCCTGGAATCCCCTGTACCACCTTGTTCAGTCTCCCTGAAACAGGTGAATCAAACAAGTGCTAAGTCCCTGAGAGATGTGGAAAAGTCTCTGGAATGCCTGAATATTTAGGTGAGGAAATCAAGACTGAGTACATTTGAAGGAGAATAAATTGGAAGTGGTGTGCTTCACTCCAGACATTGACACATAGCAAAACCTAGTTATTACAATATACAGTTAGAAGTGCTTTACAATATAGAATGCAAGATCTATTATTTTTCAATAGTTGTCAAATGCTGGGATTATTAGATCAATATTTATATTTTTGGAAAAAATAGTATATTTATTGGTTGACTCTAACATAGATGCTTAACACAGTCTATGGTCTTTCTACATGCTAAACAAGCCATTAAATATGAAAATCAGAATCTTTAAATGTTTTCACCAAAATATAGCTATTTTTACCTCTAAAATAATTCTGTCAGTCAGCAAGGTTTTGTTTTTGTTTTTCTTCAAGGTGTCAAACTACCAGCTTGACATTTTTCCCACTGAATTGATTAAATTGAATTTAAATAAATTTGAATATATTGGAGTGGTTTTCAATCACAACCTTATTTTGTCAATAGTTGCTTTTGTTTTAAAAATTTTTAATAATAGGATCATATAATTTGGGCTAAACTATAAAAGTAACTGTGTTGTGAGTTAAATGGAATTATCTAATTTAAATGGATATGTGGATATAATTAAAACATTATACTAGTGCATTTATACAGCTGCAGAGTTTTTGCATCAATATTTTTAACCTCAAGGTTGTAAGTAATTATGTATAATTGCCTTAGCTTCTATTAATATAATTAGATTATAGTGATGCAATTTCAAAAGTGTGTGTGTGTATTTTAGAGTTAATTTTTAGCAATTAGCTTTCTCATAGATTCTATCAGCATTATAATTTAATTTTTGCCTCCAGAAAGTTACTGATACTACAGGTTTAGGAATTCTGTTGTTTGAATTGCTCTATTGGAGAACACAACATTCTGCACCTGGCCCAAAGCTGATAAACTCTGATCTGGACCACATTCATATATATTTTATAAATAGATAGTATTAAAGTATAATTGCCCTATTGAATTCTTATGCTGCACACCTGAAACTAATATAATATTAAATGTTAATTATATCTCAATAAAAAGGTAGAGAATGAAGGAATTTGAGGGGGTCAGTAGAAATGTTCTATATCTTGTGTTGTATACCACCACTGTACTTATTTGTCAAAACTTGAATTATACACTTAAAATCAGTGAATTTTATTGTATGTGAATTGTATCTTACTAAAACTGACCAAAAAAAAAAAAAAAAAGAAAAAAAAGAAAAAAAGATGGAGCCTTTTGGTCATTCAAAAGTAAAAAAGAATAAGAATTAATGAATTTTAGGAGAATAAAAGTAAATTATTATCTTATTCTAAGCTGATATAATGATTGTGCTAGCTATTTATGTACTGGCAGACAACATAAATCACTCCTGCTTTTGTGCCACTACTCTTTTTTGTACAGTTTTCTGTCATAGAAACTTCAACACTTTATTTCATCTCTGATTTTATAGACCAATTTCCTGTTAGGAAATCTGCAATGTCCTATAGGGTGGTTTATCTCAATATATAGCACCCTATTGTATAGCCTCCTGGCCATGTTGTAGATTTCTCTATCTCCACATACATATATGTAAGTTATATGTATTATTATATTTATATATATTAGTATATATATAATTATATGTACGTGTATATATGTGTACATATATATGTATGTGTATGTAAGCATATGTATACACATGTGAGCATATATAAACATGATAATATATGTAAGTTGAAAATACTAGAAGGCTTTTTTCTTTATTGAAAATAATTCTGTATTTTTCCAAATAGTTTTTGATTAATATCCTTGTTATCTTATTTTTTCTTTTCCATTCACTCTATTATTTAATTTAATCATCCAACTTTTTTATTAAATACTGTACGGAGGACTTTCAAAAGTATGACCTACATTTGGAAATTTGTAATTTCAGGCTAAATATTCAAAAACCTCAAGGAATTTATCAGTTCGTTCTTTCTTTCTTTCTTTCTTTCTTTCTTTCTTTCTTTCTTTCTTTCTTTTTCTTAAGATTTTATTAACTTATTGACAGAGCAAGAGAGGGAGAGAGAAAGACTGAGAGAGAGAGAGCTTAAGTAGGGGAGCAGCCAAGGGAGAGGGAGAGGAGGAAGTGGAATTCCTGATGAGCAGGGAGCCAGACACAGGGCTCCATCCCAGAACCCTAAGATCATGACCTGAGCTGAAGATAGACGCTTAATTGGTTGAGCCTCCCAGATGCCCTATCAGTGCATTTCAATACGTGTGTACACATACACACACAATACCACAACACACCAAATTTAATGAAGAAAAAAAGGTGTTTGGTTCAGTTCTGATTATTTAGCAGATTAGATTTACCTTACAAAGATACAAGGTAAGACAGACAACAACATTTCCAACTCAGAAAGTCCTACTGGAAATCATTCTATCTATCTATCTATCTATCTATCTATCTATCTATCTATCTATCTATCATCTATTTATATAAAATATCAAATTTAATTACTTTATCCTTATATACATAACATATATAGTCCTCCATTAGCCATCAATACTTTGCTTCTCATTCTTTTTCTCTCACTTTTAATACTCCCTAAAATATGCTCTTCAGTATAGTTTGACTACTCTCAAGATTTCCTTTAGATTCTTTTGTTTGTATGTCTGCTTGTATTTTTAGTCTCTTTCCCATGCAAATTTATTTTGTTCAGTGTAGAAAACAATAAAATAAAATGACCATCCTATCCTTCAAACTCAAAAGTCTTAGTTTCATCTCTGCTTCCTATGTATTTTTATAAAATGCATTCTGATTCTCTAGGTATCTTACTGTCTTCCATAAACTCAGAATGACAACTGCCCACCTTACACTGTAGTTGTGAAGATTAAATTAGGCAATGTGTTTAGAGATGCTGAGTGAACTATTTGACTTCAAACAGGCCTTCTTTTTTCCACTGTGAAATACTGCCTCTTTTATAGACTCATGTATTTACATGGAAAACCTGTATTATTTTTGTTATGGTAAGACTACCTTCAATTCAGCAGATATTCATAGGGGTGCCACTCTGTGCAAGGCATTATTTTAGGTGTTTCAGATATTGTAGTGAACAAAGAAGATTACTTGTTCTTAAAAAAAAAAAAAATTCAACTGAGTACATTTTAAAAATCTTGTTGGCTTTATTTAGCAATTCACATACTGGGAGCATCTAATCAAATAGAAAGGAACTCCAAAGAACTGTACAGGCAAGAGATTTTATAACTAGGAGAGAACAGGAAAAATCACTTGCACTGTGTGTAGAACAAATTGGTTGTTACAAGGTTACTTTTCTTATAGGTGATGACAGGAGTTTGTCAGTCAGATTACTTAACTAATGCTGATCAGGTTATTCTTGATTGGTTTAAGATTCCATTTTGGGGAGAGCTGAAACTGTAATTAAGTCTTGGTTTGGTGATGTGTAGCTTTGCAAAAACTATTTCATTTTGGGACCTGTTTTCATGTCTAACTCTTTTCCTGGAACAACTAGGTATAGGTGGGGGGTACAACAGTGATTGTTTAGCAATGTAAAGAAAAAGATAATTTTATTTGGTAGTAAGTGCTGTGAGGTCACTGAAACAGGGTGATGTGATAGAGAAGGATTGCAAAGAAGTAGTGCTGGGAAAACTACTTTTAGATATTGACGATTATGTAGTATAACCTAAAGTGGATTTATGGTTAAATTTGCATTTGGCAACTAAATCTTCCATTCCCTTTCTCTTATTAAAATCAAATGTAAGGTGTTGCCTGGGTGGCTCAGTCCATTTAGCATCTGCTTTTGGCTCAGGCTGTGATCCCAGGGTCCTGAGATTGAGTCCGGGATCAAGCTCCCTGCTCTGTGGGAAGCCTGCTTCTCCCTCTCCCTTTGCCATTTCCCCTGCTTGGGCTCTCTGGCTCTCTCTATCTCTATGTCAAATCAATCAATCAATCAATCAATCTAAAAAATAAAATAAAATAAAATGTAGGCAAAGTGTAAGGTGTTTTGTTTTTGAATTTTTTTGTTCTTAATTATTGAAATTATTCAAGATTAGGTAAGTGCACTTAAAAATTCTTATAAATTAGAGAGGAAAGTAGAAGCAGAGTAGGAGGACCCTAGGCTCATCTCATCCCATGAACACAACTAGCTAACTATCAAATCATTCTAAATACCCCAGAAATTGATCTGAAGACTGGCAGAACAAACTCTACAACTGAAGGGAGAAAAGAGGCCACATTGCAGAATGTTGGAATTCAGAGACATGGTTTAAGGGAGAAATAGACCATGTGTACTGCAGAGGAGAGAGCTGTTCTCACTGAGAAGAGCAAACGAGAGAGGAACATACAGAGGAACCCATAAGGAGAAGGTTTTCCTGAAGCCATTGCCTTAGAAAAGAAGAGGGGCTGCATTTTGTGAGTTCTTGGAACCAGTTCGACTTAAAGCCTGGAGTTTTAAAGGTCAGCAGACTTGACTAGGGTAGGGCCAGGAGGGCACTGCACTGCTCTTGGAAAGAAGGCAGGCAAACAACCTAGGGGCAGACAGCTTGGAACAGTGATCTGAAGAATGCCCAGGGCACACAGTGGGGAGGGAGATTATTCACTCTTCCTGGAGCACTTCCCTGAGAGGTAGCTTTTGGAGATAACTCTCTGGGAAAAAGGATCTGGCAGGGGCATTTCACAACCCCCACCCCCACCCCCACCCCCGCCCACCCGTGGCATAAACACAGAGGCATCAGGGAAAGCAGGGCAACAGGAACACTAGCTGCCTAACTTGCTTACACCAATCCTCAGTGCTCTGGCAGGACTGCCCTTCTCTGTCAAGCTTGCTGCAATCCCAGTGCTGCAGGACCCTCCTCAAGATGACTAGCACAGACCGCTCCGACACCATGTCTCCTGACCAGAGTGTTCTTCAGGGCTGCAGTTCTGGTGGAGTTCATGTCAGGTCTCATTTTATAAGCAGACCAGAGCCCACTTAGTTAAAACGCCACATTCAAGCCAGGCACTAAACACTGCCCACAGCAAGCAAGGAAAACCTCTGCAGACAACTGGCCTGAAGGATAGAAGAGCCATAACACCACAGTAGGGCACATGCAGCACACATTGGAGACACTCCCTGAAGTGCCAGGACCTGGTCATTACATGACCTCTTCTTCCTAAGGCCATTAATTTCAGAAGCAGGTGACATTACTTGCATTTCTGACACACCAGGCAGAGACTTAGACAAAATGCAGAAACGAAGGAATTTATCCCAAATGAAAGAACAAGATAAGGCCATAGCCAGAGATCTATGCAAAATAAATATAAGTAACATGTCTGATGGAGAATTTAAAGTAACAATCATAAAGATGCTCCTTGGGCTTGAGAAAAGAATAGAAGACATCAAGGAGACCTTTATTACAGAGATAAAAGAGATAAAGAATAAATCAGATATGAAGAGTGCAATAGATGAAATTGGAAATAAGCTTGATGAATGAACAGCAGGCCATCAGAAGCAGAGGAATTACTTAGTGATCTAGAAGGCAAAATAATAGAAAATAATGAAGCTGAACAAAAGAGAGAAAGAATAAAGCAAAATGAGACTAGACTTAGGAGACTCAGTGACTCCATAAAATGTAATAATATTTGTGTTTCAGGACTCCCAGAAGGAGAGAGAGAAAAGGGGCCAGAAAATTTCTTTGAAGAAATAATAGCTGAAAATATCCCTAATCTAGGAGAGGAAACAGACATCTACATCCAGAAAGCACAGAGAACTACCATCAGAATCAACAAAAGCAGACCAATCCCAACACATAATGTCATTAAATCTGCAAAATATAGTGATAAAGAAAAAAATCTTAAAAGCAGCAAGACAAAAGAAGTCCTTAACGTGAAAGGGAAAATTCATAAGACTAGTTGAGATTTCTCAACAGAAACTTGGCTAGCCAGAGAAAAGTGACATGACATACTAAAAATGCTGAATGGGAAGAATCTGCATCTAAGAATACTCTATTCAGCAGGGCTATCATTCCAAACAGAGGAGAGATGAAGAGTTTCCCCGACAAAAACTAAAGGAGTTCATGACCACTAAAATGGCCCTGTAGAAATATTAAAGGGGATTCTTTGAGTGGAAAAGAAAGAGCAAAAGCAACAAAGACAAGATAGAGTGAGAGAAAATCTCTGAAAACAATGACAAAGCAATTAATAAAATAGCAATAAAAAGTGCTTATCAATAATTACTTTGAATATAAATAGACTAAATGCTTCAATCAAAAGGCATAGGATATCAGAATGGATAAAAAAACAAACAACAAAAACAAACAAACAATAATCAAGATCCATCAATATGCTGCCTACAAGAGATTACTTTTAGACTTAAAGACGTGCAGATTCAAGGTGAGGAGGTGGTGAAACATTGATCACACAAATGGATCTGAATGGAAAGCTAGAGTAGCAACTTATATCAGACACTTTAAAACAAAGACTAACAAGAGACAAATAAGTGCATTATGTAATCACAAAGAATGCATTCAACATAAAGATATAAAAATTGAGAAATAAGTTATTAGTCAGAGAGACAAATACCATATAATTCACTCATAGATAAAATTTAAGAAACAAAACAAATGAGCAAAGGACCAAAAAAGAGAAAGAGGCAAACTAAGAAATCAACTTAGAAGTAGAGAACAAACTGATAGTTGCCAGAATGGATTGGGTGGAGTATGGGTTATATAGGTGATGGGGATTAAGGATCACACTTGTGATGAGCACTGGGTGTTATATGGAATGTACAGTGTACATTGTACAATCATTACATTGTACACCTGAAACTAATATCACACTGTATGTTAACTAACTGGAGTTTAAATAAACTTAAAAAACAAGAAAGTACAAACTGTACTTTCCTTCAAGTAACACATTCCTGTCATTAAGATATAAGTGCTTTGAAACTAACATGTAGAAGCATATAGGAATGTAACATGTATTTCACTTCTTGGAAAATACACTGTGCTTAAACTGTCAAAAGATTCTTTAAAATTGGGTAGATTTTGTTACCACCCTCAGTTCTGACCTATTCCTATTCAAATTCTCAGATTTCTTATTTATACATTGGGGGAAAATTTAAACAACTGGAGAAATGCCCAGAATAAAACAGACATTTGACAAAGGTTTGTTTCCTTCATTTTATGTCCTTAATTTTCATGGGTCCCTAAAATCTTTTTATTTATTAGTTTTCATGGGTCACTAACATTCTATGATATATAGTACCATCTCCTATCTAATACATGAATTCATTTTAAAATCTTCAATATTGGAATTCTAAAACCAGGCTCACTTATGACCATTCAAATCTCTGTTTAAATATATCCACTGATAGGGGCCTAGGTGGTTCAATCAGTTAAGTATCTGCCTTTGGCTCAGGTCAAGATCCCAGGGTCCTGGGATAGAGCCCCATGTCAGGCTTCCTGCTCATGGGGGAGTCTTCTTCTCCCTCTTTCCCTCCCCATCGCTTTTGCTCTCTCTCATTCTCTCAAATAAATAAATAAATCCACTAATAAAAGAAAACCCATTTCCTATAACTTCTCTTCAATGGTCCATTGAGTTTTGTTTGAGACCAGGAATAGAAAAGGCATCAAATGGTTGGGAATTATCTTTAACTGAAGTAACATAGAATTTTTTTAAAGATCTTATTTATTCAGGACAGACACAGAGAGAGAGGCAGAGACCTAGGCAGAGGCAGAAGCGGTACTTGATACAGTACTCGATCATAGGACCCCAGGATGACAACCTGAGCCAAAGGCAGATACTCAACCACTGAGCCACCCAAGTGCCCCATGAAGTAATATAGATCATTAACATTAATACATATTATTAAAATAATGTATCATATTATAATAAAAATATTATATAATATTATTATTAAAATACTAATTGGATATGGTATCACAGGTTTTTATTAATGTTTCCTAATTCCTCTTATGACATTTTTCGCTACTTAAAAAGGCAAATGTTTCTGATGAGGTTAATAGTGGAACATGGGTGAGAAACCAAGGAGAAAAGAAACTCATTTCTTTGTGAAAATCTATTGTTTTAGTAACTGCTGTATTTGAAAAACCCTGACAGCCAGTTCCTTTATTCAAGAACATTTATCCCCATATGTTTTGTGGTCCCACAGCATAAAAATTACCTATTGGAAGAGCTATTGCTTCAGGCAATAATGAGACCATAAATCTGTTAGCCTCTGGTAAGGTCCCTGGAAACACACAGAGCTTTTGGGACTATTGTTTTCCTGAAAAGTGTAAAATCATCATTTTTGTTGATATTCATTTAAATCAGGCAAGTTTCTCCACTTGGGGCAGAATTGCTTTGATAGAAACTAAATTATGAGGTCTCCAATCCTCAGCTGCTGGAGACACTTTGATTGAACAAAGCAATTATGTTCTGGAAACAAGATTGCTTGACAAAGAGCATTCAAAATGCCTATTAGATAGAGTTCGCATTTGGAGATCACTTGCACTCTAGGCAAGCAATAATGCTCTGACCATTTGATTTTTAACTGGCAAATATCTACAAGAGGTTGTGCAGAAGGCAGAGTTGTATACGTGTCTCCATACTGCTTCTTAATTTCTATAATAAAGGATGGCTAGTTTCCTCTTATTAAAATGGGAAAACTTAAAACTGCCATGTAGAAGTAGAAATATAGGGAATTTAATTGATTTATAAAGTTACACCATCTTGGAAACAATGTTTTACTTAGAATTAGAAAACTAGGTTCAAATTAGCTTTCTAACCTTTATTAGCCATGGGAAACTCAGGACTGCTGGAGCCTGCTTCCTCACCAATGAGAAAAAGAGAATACTGGTAGTCTCTGTGTACCCATTGAAAGGGTTGCCAGATCATTATTCATTGTTTCTTATGTTTTAAAACTCTAAGCCCAGTCTTTAGGCTCAGGGGAGCCTAAGAACATCTCTTCATTTAGAAAGGCTTAGATTATCAGTCTACATCTATTACAATTTTGAATGTGTCTAGTTTTCTAATTTTTCGCACAAGTTATTCAGAAAGTGTTATAAAGTATGTTCAAATCCCCTCTTTTTAGTTTGGTTTAGGCAAGTTCATTTAATTTTAGAGATATTAATTTTTAAATTTCAATTCTAGCATAGTTAATATACGGTGTTATATTAATCTCAGATGTACCATATAGTGATTTAATCATTCCATATATTACTCAGTACTCATCATGGTAAGTGTACACTCACCTATTTCACCCATTCTCCACATCCACCTCCCTCCTGGTAACTATGAATTTGTTCTCTATACTTGAGTTTGTTTTTTTGGTTTGTCTCTTTTTACCCTTTGTTCATTTCTTTATCTCTTAAATTCCACATAAGAGTGAAATCACGGACACCTGGGTGGCTCAGCAGTTGAGCATCTGCTTTTGGCTCAGGGTGTGATCCCAGGATCCGAGATCGAGTCCCACATCAGGTTTCCTGCATGGAGCCTGCTTCCCCTCTACCTATGTCTCCGCCTCTCTCTCTCTCCCTGTGTCTCTTATGAATGAATAAATAAATCATTTTAAAAAGAGTGAAATCATATGGTATATGCACTCCTATATTCATTGCAGCATTATTTACAATGACCAAATTATGGACACAGCCCAAGTGTCCACCAAGAGATGAATAGATACAGATGAAGTGATTATATATATATATACATATATATATATATATAATCCACTTGAAGATTTTATATATATATAAAATTCAGCCATTAAAAATAATAAAACCTTGTCATTTGCAACAAAATGGATAGATCTACAGAGTGTAGTGCAAAGCAAAATAAATTTAGAGATTAATTTTTTGTCATCGTGGGGATACAGATGGTGATAAATGAATAAAATAATGGTTATAAAGGTGTTTATAAAGTCAGAAGAGATTTAACATTTATTGAGCATCTACCATATTGTTCCTTAATTTACCCCTTAAAATAATCCTGTGAGATAGTGTTGAAAAGAGCCTAAGGAAAAAAAGGAAAGAAAAGAAAAGAAAAGAAAAGAAAAGAAAAGAAAAGAAAAGAAAAGAAAAGAAAGGAAAAGAAAAGAAAGAAAAGAAAAGAAAAGAAAAGAAAAGAAAAGAAAAGAAAAGAAAAGAAAAGAAAAGAAAAAGGCCTAATAGATTAAGTGCCTTGTCTAAAATAAGACATATATAGTGGAAAGATGGACTTTCTGAGATCAGGCACATTCAGGGTGGTATGGCTGTAGACATCTGCAAGATGGACTTTCTGAAGCCTGTGATTCATCAGAACACTGCAATGTGAAATATTGGAAATAAGGCAGAACTTGGTTGGATTCCTGGTTTTGTACTTACTAACTGAAGTTTTGCTAATAATACTTAGCTTGCAAGAGTTTTTAACCATTTAATGAGAAAATGTATTAAAATTGTCTAGCCTGCACATGTATGTAAAATTACATATTAGTACTGATAGAAACATGGCCAAATGAAAATATACACAAGTGTGACAATGTACCCAAGGTTAATCTTAGCATAAGATTGTTTGATTGTGAGTTTCTTCCTTCCACATCTGAATCACTTGGCACTGCAAGATTTTTGGATGGCTACATGTAAGAATGTTGCTTGGTTCCTTGAGAGAGTAAGCATGGCCAGATCACAGTCATTCATAATACCAGGCATGTCTCTGGTATGTGTTACTTCAGTCTTGGGCTGTCCTTATAAACTTAATTCTGGTAACTTTAACTATAAAAGTCCTGAGAAATAATAAAAGCATACAAGAAACTATTTTCAGATGGAGTCTATGTGCATCCAAGGAAGATATTTTTAAAATTTTAACATTTAACTTAAGAGTTGACACCACAAATCATGAGGTCCCATGAAGTTGACAAGTTTGGGAGAACATGTTTATTGGTTCCACCCAATACTTCAGACACTGTATATATCACTTAGGGTGCAGACAGGCTATAGAAACCACACTAGTTATTTTAGCAGAGAGAATTTAATATAGACAATTGAATAAACATCGAAAATTGCAAAGGGCAAAAAAGAACCTACTATGGGAATTGGGTCTCTCCATGCCCAAATTTTCTCATCTTTTTTTTTAAAAGGTTATATTTATTTATTCATGAGAGACATAGAGAGAGAGAGGCAGAGACACAGGCAGAGGGAGAAGCAGGCTTCATGCAAGGAGCCCGACACAGGACTGGATCCCGGGTCTCCAGGATTATGCCCTGGGCCGAAGGCAGGCACTAAGCCATTGAGCCACCCAGGGATCCCCAAATTTTCTCATCTTTAAAAAGAAAATATTAATAGCCATTTTGTGCCCATGGGATGGGCACAGATCATTGTGTATTGGTTTTCTGTATATTGAATTTCTGAGACCTGAAACCTGCGTTTTTGCTCAAGGGATTCCACATGAATGTATCTCACCTTGTTCAAGCTAAACAGTCTATATCCATTACCTTTTTGAATCCACTTCCACTTTTTCTAAGTCACTAATCTATAATTCTAACACAAAAAATCAAAATAGATCATATGGATGACACTCTTCATATTTGCATATCTACAGCACTCTCCCATGCAGGAAGACATAAGAATGGAAGACAATTCAAAACCAGAAAGCTGTTTGTTGATCATGGAATCAAAATGAGCATAGTTATATTAGAAAAATCTTTCAGGCTGGACTACATACATGAATCTATATGCACAGAGGAGTTGATTTTGCCAATAGAACTATTACAGACAAGTGCATGGGCATAAGACTACAATCTTTTAGACATTTCTAGAATGGGCTCTGCCAAAATTAGGAGAGGTATTGGGATTCAATAGCTAAGAAGAGCTGGTATAAGCTTGAATCAATAATGAGAAATTTGCAAAAAGAAAAAAAAAGTATAACAGTGTAAATAAACAGACAGACAGGAAGGCAAATGTGATTTAACAATTCTACAATCTGGCTCCAATACAAGTAACAGTCTTATCTCAGCACTTAGGCAAAAAATCCTTAAATTAGTTTGCAGTATTGATTGTATCATGAAGAGAGGTTCTTGTTCTAGGAAGGACACATGTGAATAGACTCTTAAATATCCTGGAGTTTATTACATTTGGCTGCATGAGTGTCACCAGACTTTATGCAGAGAGAATAACAACAAGTCTTATTTGTTACAAAGTCCAATCATTTAATTTCTTTTTTATTTTTCATTTAAGATGAATTTAGTTATCACAACCGTAAAATTCAGAGATAGAAACTGGAAAGTGTAAAGGGTTGCTAACCTATGATCAGAAAAATAGATCAGTTCACATTGCTTTTACTTATTTAATAATTAATTAATTATTCTTTTTTTCATTTGTTCATTGGCATTTATTCACTTGTATAAATAAGACATGGGGAATTTCTTTAATAATCTCACAAACTAGGAAGGATAAATTATCATTTAAAGATGAACACCCCTTTATAGAATAGATAATAGATATATGCATATATAAGAGGATAGAGGCACAAACAAGGAGTCATTATGATTTGCTCAATGAGTCAGAGATTTCACAGAGTATTAGATATTTGAAGTGTATCTTCAAAGAAAATTAGAAGTTAGCTGGTATGGCAAAAAGGGAAGAGAATTCCAGAGATGAAACAACTAGGGTAATGTTGAGTGTATATAAGTCATGTGATATGGGTGGGCAATTCTGTGTGTATAGAAATGATATGGAGACAAAGCTGGAGCGGAAGATAGGGATAGGGGCTTGGAGGCCTAACAAAGTCCACTAATGGTTTAAAGTCATCCGAATTTCAAAATTTTCCAGTGATATAGACTGTAAAACCATTATGACAGTCCTAAATATTTGCAGCATTCAATTCATAGTTGATAGAGCAATTTCACCAACCTTAAACTTTTTTTATAGATTTTATCTATTTATTTATTTATTTATTTATTTATTTATTTATTTATTTATTTTTATTTTTATTTTTTTATGATACACACAGAGGGGGAGAGAGAGAGAGAGAAGGAGGGAGAAGCAGGCTCAATGTGGAGCTCGATCCCGGGACTCCAGGATCGCGCCCTGGGCCAAAGGCAGGCGCCAAACCGCCGAGCCACCCAGGGATCCCCACCAACCTTAAACTTCTAACAGAACTCCCAGGCTTAGGGAAAGATAGAGAATTGTTTTATCTGTTAGGTGAAGCAATTGTTGCTCAATTTCAGGAGAGGTACTCAACTTTATATAGTTAAAATTTTTCTAACCCATGAAAATTTCTCAGATCATCTGGTGCTAAGTCCTAGTACCACCACCACTTTACTATTCCTATTCCTGTTTGCCCTTTGTAGGCTTTTGAGATTTAGAAACAGTTATTCTAGATCTTATAGTTTTCTGTATTTAAATGGATTTTACTTCTATTGTTCCCATCTTTGTTACAATGAATTATCCAGTTGTAACATTCTAGAATTAAGCCTCTCTCTGACTTGCCCTTCTGTATCTGTTGCACTTGTCTATTTGAATCAAGTGCAACTGCAAGTCATCAAACAACTAACCGTGTATCATTTAAAAGTGATTTGTATGTGTGTGTTATGTCATAGCTTTAAAGTAGCACAAGTGTAGTTTAGAAATGGATCTTGGGTGAACTTTAATTCACCCATTCTCACAGATAATTCAGGAATCTGCACCCCTTACTTAAACCCTGTAAGCAGTATAGCAGGTTCATAGGCAATCCAAAACAGCTGAGCAGAGAGAAATCTGAGAAAGTGGATCTGAGCTTCTCATTCGTGGCTGAATCTTTAGGTAGACAGACATACAGTACATTCAGGCTGCTGTAACAAAAATACCACATACTGGGTGGCCTATAAATGACAGAAATTTATTTCTCACAGTTCTGGAGGCTGGGAAGTCCATTTCAAGGAATCAGCAAATTCTGTGTCTGATGAGAACTCATTTTCTGGTTCATAGATGCCTGTAATTTCAAGATCCCCAAATGGTAGGGAGGGCAAGGGAGCCCTCTGGAGTCTTTTTTATAGATTTACCAAAGGCCCCACACCCAGATAACATGAGCTTGTGGTTAGGTTTCAACATATGAATTTTGAGTTATGCAAAACACATGCACAGCATAAACCTCCTCCATTCAAGACATATTTTACTGCTTCCCACAGTGAACAGCCCTCTCTATACAAATATGTTTTCATATATTTGCCACAAACAAGCTTTATATTTTTAGCTTATTCTGTTAATTTAGTTCTTTTTAATTATATCATCATCTTCTAATGATATTGTACTTTAACATTAAAGGCTTTCGAAAAGTATTTTATTATATATATCTAGTTGCTTTTACAAAATAATCTAACCAAAAGGAAAATTCTAAAATGCCAACAAAGTTTTATATACAAAAGTGTTCAATAAAATGCTATTAATTATCATTAAAGCTGGAAATGTAACATTATTGGAGAATCTGTGGTCAATCAACATTTTTGAATGAGTAGGTTTTATAACATAGAAGTTCCTCCTTGAGAATTGTTTATAGTGTTTTGTCTTCCTAAAAAACCAACAACTATTATGCTATGATCTTTTAATCCTCCAACAAATACCACACTCACATGGGCATAGGTAATAATGTACTACATAGCTAACTTAAAACTAGACTATCCTTTATATGTGTCTTCTTCAAAGGACACCACCTTATCATAGTAATGGAAAGTACAGCAGAATCCACACTCACTTTTTACTCTCATAGCCACAAACACCATCACTAAGTCAGATACTCATTTCCGCCAAAACCATATATAGCCACTGACTCCATCACAGCCCAGAACTTAGTGATTCACCACCAGTCAATAAGATCTCTATGTGTGATAAAATGGATATGCCATTATGAGTCGTTATAAATAGTATATCCCTTTGAAAAATAGTCTGGGCAAGATCTTAAGGTAATTTCCCTCTTATGAGTCCCCAAGTCAATCACATTCAGAATTTTTGGTCCACAAGACAAAGCTTTGAGACATGATGACTATAATTAAGTTCTGGCTCTGCTACTGAGTAGCTTCTGTTCTTATGTAAATCACTTAACCTTTTTGAACTCTGCTTGCTTGGTAAAATAATAATTATAATAATAATAGTCATTCTGTAGTATTTTGTGAGGTCAAATAAAAAAAGTTTTGGAAGACCACTCTCTTTCACCATACACAAAGATAAACTCAAAATGGATGAAAGATCTAAATGTGAGACAAGATTCCATCAAAATCCTAGAGGAGAACACAGGCAGCACCCTTTTTGAACTTGGCCACAGTAACTTCTTGCAAGATACATCCAGGAAGGCAAAAGAAACAAAAGCAAAAATGAACTATTGGGACTTCATCAAGATAAGAAGCTTTTGCACAGCAAAGGATACAGTCAACAAAACTAAAAGACAACGGACAGAATGGGAGAAGATATTTGCAAATGACCTATCAGATAAAGGGCTAGTTTCCAAGATCTATAAAGAACTTCTTAAACTCAACACCAAAGAAACAAACAATCCAATCATGAAATGGGCAAAAGACATGAACAAAAATCTCACAGAGGAAGACATAGACATGGCCAACATGCACATGAGAAAATGCTCTGCATCACTTGCCATCAGGGAAATACAAATCAAAACCACAATGAGATACCACCTCACACCAGTGAGAATGGGGAAAATTAACAAGGCAGGAAACCACAAATGTTGGAGAGGATGCGGAGAAAAGGGAACCCTCTTACACTGTTGGTGGGAATGTGAACTGGTACAGCCACTCTGGAAAACTGTGTGGAGGTTCCTCAAAGAGTTAAAAATAGACCTGCCCTACGACCCAGCAATTGCACTGTTGGGGATTTACCTCAAAGATTCAGATGCAATGAAACGCCGGCACACCTGCACCCCGATGTTTCTAGCAGCAATGTCCACAATAGCCAAACTGTGGAAGGAGACTTGGTGTCCATCGAAAGATGAATGGATAAAGAAGATGTGGTTTATGTATACAATGGAATATTACTCAGCCATTAGAAACGACAAATACCCACCATTTGCTTCAACATGGATGGAACTGGAGGGTATTATGCTGAGTGAAGTAAGTCAATCGGAGAAGGACAAACAGTGTATGTTCTCATTCATTTGGGGAATATAAATAATAGTGAAAGGGAATATAAGGGAAGGGAGAAGAAATGTGTGGGAAATATCAGAAAGGGAGACAGAACATAAAGACTCCTAACTCTGGGAAACGAACTAGGGGTGGTGGAAGGGGAGGAGGGCCGGGGGTGGGGGTGAATGTGTGACGGGCACTGAGGGGGGCACTTGACGGGATGAGCACTGGGTGTTATTCTGTATGTTGGTAAATTGAACACCATTAAAAAATTAATTTATTAAAAAAATAAAATATAAAAAATTTAAAAATAAATAAAAAGTTTTGGAAACTTAGAGCATTTTGCAAATGTATGATCATTATTTTTATTAATTCATCAATCAACAAAGGAGTGACTAATTAGTATATTTCCAGAATAGGGCTAAACTCTGAGGACACAAAGTTTGCTCAGTATCTTCTGTCATTGAAAAGATTTACTGTAGATATTATTTTTTATGTTGATTAGTGATGCTATCTATATTGCCAAATGGCCAGGTAGTGGTTCAAACAGGTAATGGTCAATTTCATTTAATAAAATAGGCTAAGTCCCAAAGACTGCGTATGGTGTATTCCAAATACATGAAGTTTCTAGAATAGACAAAACTACAGAGACAGAAAATAGATTAGTGGTTGTCAGGGGTGGATGGGGGAAGAGGGAATGGAGAGTGATAGCTAAACTGGTATGGCATTTCTTTTTGAGGTGATGGAAATGTTCTAAAACTGATTGTAGTGATGGTTGCACAACTCTGTAAATATATTAAACACCACTGAGTTGTATATTTTAAATGGGCAGATTGTATGGTATGTGAACTGTATTTCAATAAGGTTGATATAAAAAATAAGATAAACTAAAAAATTAAAACAATCCACTCATTTGACATTATATAAAAACAAAACAAGCACACAATAGTTGAGCAAACAAAAGCAGATCTCACTTAATTGAAATAATTTAATATTCCACTTATGTCTGTCTTTGTTAGCTTATCTTTCTGAGAGGTAGTAAGAAGGAAGTAGATTAGAATAAAATGTGCTTTCTGCCTATCACCCTTCCACATGTATTTACTTATTAAGGCTCTACTATGTCCAAGACTGAACAAATAGTATCCATCAATTATACCCAAACCATCTGATTCGTTTCTGGATAGTTCCTACTTCCAAAAGTTCTCTTTCTCTTCTAAAGTTCTTGAGCACACATTTGCTCTGTGAAAACTTATTTTCTCTATGATAATAGGTTAGTCTGACTTATTTTCCTTTCTCTTTTTAGCTCAACACCTCATAGCAGAGAGAAAGAAAGAAAGAAAGAAAGAAAGAAAGAAAGAAAGAAAAAGAAAGAGAAGAAAGAAGAAAAAGAAACTGTCCCATGAATGCTCCAGTTTGCTTCTGAGCTTCTGATCCAATTCTTACTGGCCAATCCATGGTGCTAGAGAACCCTAGCAATTCCCAGATTCTAAGAGTGACACAACTGTAGCTATGTCTTTGAATTTCTTTTTTTTTTTTTCAAGTCTTTATTTAAATTCCAGTTAGCTAACATGCAGTGTAATATTAGTTTTAGATATCCAATATTGTGATTCAACACTTCGTACAACACTGGTGCTCATCACAAGTATCTTCCTTATGGGGCACCTAAGAGGCTCAGTTGTTAAGATTAAGCATCTGCCTTTGGCTCAGGTCATGATCCCAAGGTCCTAGGATCAAGCCCCACGTTGGGCTCCCTGCTCTGGGGGAAGCCCGCTTCTCCCTCTCTCTCTGCTGCTCCCCCTGCTTATGCTTGTTCTCTGTCATATAAATACATAAAATCTTTTTTAAAAAATCTGTCCTTCTTAATCCTCATCATCTACTTATCTACTTAACCCATTCTCCCCTCTGGTAACCTTCAGTTTGTACTCTATTGTTAAAAGTCTGTTTCTTGGTTATCCTCTCTTTCCCCCACCCATGTTCATTTGTTTTGTTTCTTAAACTCCACATATGGGTAAAATCGTACGATATTTGTCTTTCTCTGACTGACTTATTTTGCTTAACATAATACTATCTAGCTCCATCCATGCCATTGTGTAAATGGCAAGATTTCATTCTTTTTATGACTGAATAATATTCCACTGTGTATGTGTATCTATTATCTATCATCTATCGAATCTATCTATCTATCTATCTACCTATCTATCTATCTATCATCTACCTACCTGCCTACCTGCCTATCTACCTACCTATCTACTACATCTTCTACATCTTCTTTATTTCCTCATCAGTTAATGGACATCTGGGCTCTTTCCATAATTTGGCTGTGGTTGATAATGTTGCTATAAATATCAGGGTGCTTGTATCCCTTCAAATTAGTATTTTTATATTCTTTGAGTAAATACCTACTAGTGTAGTTGCTGATTTCTTGTTTGATTTTAAGTGATACCACTCTGTAGATGATGTTGCCTTCAGGTATGGTCCAGGTTATCATACTGCCTCAGGGCTGAAGAGCTCTCTTTCCATTCTTTGAAAACACTGAATTCAGATTATGTCTTCATTGACTATGTTTGATATGTCAACAAACCTGAAGAATAAAGTCTCTACCTTAAATGCCACTGCCTCTCTCTAGGATGTTTGGTTTCCTGTTTTACCCCTATCAATTTTCTTTTATTAATAGAAGAGTATAAGAATTCTCTACTCCATGGTTGAGAAATCAGCTAGTAGATGGTGTGATTGGGAGCATGGGTCACCATCTTGAATTCCCAATGAGATCTTTATCTATATTTTGCAAAATGTCTTTAGATTACTGCTTCACTCACTGTATTTTCCATAGCAATCTGCTTTGAGCCATGTCAATTCTAGCCATGTTTCTCCCATCCTATGAGGCAGATTTCATATTAAGTACTGGCCCTTTTTGACATTCCATGTTTGAACCCATACCCCAAAGCATGTGCCCTAAGATTTGACTGGAAACAAACATTGGTAAGAACAACTGTAAATCTCATATACTGATGATAGGAATGTCAAAAATGAATAGACACTTGGGTGATCCCTGGGTGGCTCAGTGGTTTAGCGCCTGCCTTCCACCTAGAGCTTGATCCTGGAGTCCCAGGATCGAGTCTTGCACCAGGCTCCCTGCATGGAGCCTACTTCTGCCTCTGCCTCTCTCTCTCTGTGTGTCTCTCATGAATAAATAAATAAGATCTTTAAAAAAAAAGAATAGACACTTGGGAATTTTTTTGCCTGTTTTTATAAAGTTAAGCATAAGCATATTTCACTCACCCAAATTGCACCACTAATTATTTGCCAAGGAGAAATGAAAATATGTGTCCATAAAACAACAGTATTAAAAAAGTTTAAAGCAGCTTTATATCTATTATCAAAAAACAACAATAACAAAAAACCTGAGTTATCCAAATGTCCATAGAAGAATCCATAAGTAAATTGTGATAGATATATTTACTTGTATATGATCCCATTTATAAGAAGTTCATAAAGCAGCAAAGATAATCTATTAGTGATACAAATCAGAATGGTGGTTGCCTTTGGGAAGGTTGGAGATTGACTGAAAAAAGGACATGAGGAAACCTTCTAAAGTGATGAAATGACTGGGTTGCTAGCTATACTAGCATATACATTTTTAAAAACTCCGTAAATATCACACTATGATCTATACATTTTACTGTACATAGGATATATTTCAATTTAAATAAAATAATCATGTTACCATGAGGACCATAGAGAAAGCACTAGACAAGAAATTTTGACATAATTTATCAACTTGACTCTGTAGCTTAACTACCATTTTGATCTTAGGAAGGTCATCAAATCTTTCTGCATTTCATTTTTTTCATTTTTAAAATTTTAAATTATTGTTTTTTAATGACCTTTATACTTCTATTCTGCTTGAGTGAAGAAACAACATTTACCTCCTTTACTACAGTATCTTGAAAGGCTTATACAATACTTGAAATACAGTATTTTTGTGATTTTTTTTTTTTTTTTTTTTTAGTGAATAGTATTTCATAAAATTTTAATGTCTGTTTAATTAGACTGTTAGCTTTTGGGAATCAGTCTTCTCCTTTAAGTCTCTTATCATGACTATTATAATACTTTTCAAATAATAAGCCTGAAATACTAGTCTAATGTTGCCTCTAAATCATAATGTTTTTGGTCTTGCCAATCTGTTTGAAAAATTTGGGGTTGACATAGTTTATATCAAGTCATCTCTCATAAGCAATTAAATTGCAAGTGTGTGTGTGTGTGTGTGTGTGTGTGTGTGTGTGTTTCTGACTCTGAGAATAATGGACTTTCTCACATAATCACCCCTACTAATAGAAATACAGTATTGACATTTTATAGTCCTTTATATGAGGTGATATATACTGCAATTGAGATTATTGAGATTTGCAATGCTTTTGATCTGTTCAGACAATGACAGTCCAATAAACGGTCTGACATTTAGAAACAAACAATGATTGTCAGTAGATCTGTCACTGAACACACTAATTAGGAAGGGGACCTCAAATCATGTTTATAGCTAGAAGAAAGTATTTTAGAAATCATTGGATGGAACTTTTTCATTCTACAGACTCAGAAAAGAGGTGATTCAATTTTCCCCATTATCAGAGAATGAATTATGAATAGAGATCGTCAAGCTATTTTATGTAAGTTTCATGGTAACCACAAAAGAAAAACCTGTAGTAAATATACAAAAGATTAAGAGAAAGGAATTAAAGTATACCACAACAAAAGTCATCAAATCACAATGGAAGGCAGCAAGAGAGGATGAAGGGAATAAGAAACTACAAAACAGTCAGAAAACAATGAACAAAATGGCAGTAATAAATCCTTACCTATCAGCAATTATGCATAAATGGATTAATGTTTCCAATCAAAAGACATATAGAGTGGCTGAATGGATAAAAACAGATCCAAAAATATGTGGCTTAGAAGAAACCCACTTTAGCTTTAAGGGTACATGTGAGCTGAAAGAGATGGCAAGGAAAGAATATTCCAAACAAATGGTAACTAAACGAGTGTAGGTTAGCTCTGCTTATATTTAAAATAATACACATTAAGATAAAAATGGTCACTAGTGATAAGGAGAGTCATTATCATCAAGGAAATATAGGGGTCATATATAATTGTGAACCGAGTACTAGAATACCTAAATATATAAAGCAAATACTCTCAGAACTAAAATGAGAATTAAGTAGCAATACTAGTAGAGGACTTTATATCCTTCTCTCAAGAATGGATAAATATCTAGACAGAAAATTGATAAGGAAACTGGATTTGAGCAACACTATAGACCAAATGAACCAAACAGACATATATAGAACATTACCTAGAAGAGTTATCTGCAATTCATTGCAGTACTATTTACATTAGCCAAGGAAGGCATAGCAACAAAGTGTCCTTTGACAGATGAATGAATAAAGAAAACGTCACACCCACCCCACACACAGTGGAATATTATTCAGTCTTAAGAAAGAAGGAAATCCTGCCACTTGTGATAATATGAATGAATCTGGAGGGTACTATGCTAAGTGAAATAAATCAGAGAAAACAAATAACTGTATGATGTCATTTATGTGTAGAATCTGAAAAAGTTCAACTCATAGAAACACAGAGTAGATTGATGATTGCCAGGGCAGAGGTTGAGAGAAATTGGGAGATGGTCAAATGATATAAACTTCCAAATATAAAATGAATGTTATAGGGAATCTAATGAATAGCATGGTGACTGTAATTAACAATACTGTATTGTATATTTGAAAGTGGCTAAGAATAGTTAACTATACTGGCATCAAACTAAAAAAAAAATAACAGAATTATTGAGTTGGAACTCTTTTTTAGCCAGTTACTTGGAAAGCAATGGAATAACAGCACAAAAAGTTTTGAGCCCTGAATTATTTTAATTTAAATCCAAGCAAAGCCACCCTTCCTTTTGAATAATTCACTCAGAAATAATAATAGTAATAATAATAATAACAGTTCAGTCAGTCCTCTCAACCCTCTACTACTGTATGCAGGGAGCATATCTATAATCTCTGTACATTCCTGTCACTTTTACTGTATACTTTAAGTTGCTCTAAAAATAGTTGGTTAAAAAATAAACTGTGTTAAAAAAAATAGACTGTGTTTTCTCTACCAAATCATCTTAAAGTATTAAATCTTTAGATAATATCAAAAACAAAATGTCTTTCATTCAACAAAGAACCTTTACTCATTTTTTTTCTTCCTTAAACTTTTCTTGATCACTGCTATGAGAAATTTTGGTTCTGCAGAAGATAGCAAGTGCAAATTTTAAAAGTTGAAAATAAGACATGATCAACTAGAGACAGATTAGAAGATGCTTCATGAAGAAGAGAACTTTGAAGAATGACTAGGTATAATTTGCACATCCAGAAATAGAGAAAATGTGAGCAAAATCACAGGAAGAATAGGACTTGAGACAAACATGATGGGGGAAAATAAGTTTTGATGATACAATACCAGGCTATTTGATTTTTTGTGGCAAAAAAAAAATGGAGATTAGTCTAAAATTGCATCAATACTGTAGAGGGCAGTGAATACTAAGGAAGATTTTGAGCAGAGGAGTGATGCTTAGAACTTCTTTAGGAAAATTAATGTAGCAAAGGCATATGGGAAACCTGGATTGGAGAAAAAATTAAAGAACAATGTAGATCTTATGTGAGACCTTTTTTATTCAGGCATATAAATAAACAAAAGGCCTTATTTTATTAGAATAACTACCTTCTCACTGCAAGTGGAAAATGATTACTTCCTATCATCAAAAATATCAGAAATTAGGGTGGAGGCAGAGAGCAATATTAAGGAAGGAAAGTTTAGCCCTGATGTGACTCGCCTTTTTCTGGTTGACTACTTGAACACTTGGATACCTACTGTTTTCTTTTCTCCTCAGGCCTCTGTGTTCCTTTACCTGTGGTAACTGGTTGCCATTTCATCTTCAATACACAGTGTTTGCCTGGACCACACCTTGCTATGATCATAACCCTTAGTCAGATTTAGCTTTACTTCATGACATTCAAGAAGTGCAGGTCAGTCAGATACCCCAGTGCCTGTCCTGTTTGCGGTGATCAGGTCTAGTCCTAGGCCTCCTAAATTACTGTGGAAAACAAATCAATGTCAGACTGAAGTCTGAGCTGCAAAAACAACCACTAGCCCTGTGCCAATACACCATAAGGTCTCAAGGAATGCTTGGGGGGGCCTACTAGTAATAATAACTTGCACATGTTTTGCATTTCATACTATACTACACAGTTTGACAGGAAGCTATGCGTCATCCTCACAGATGCTTGTAAGCAGTACAGGTTGTATTCATCACCCACACTGCACATTGGAGAAAACCGATTAGAGGAGGTAAAAAGGCCTGCCTATGTGAAACCCAAGCCTGGCTATTTCTCCTTACACTAAAGTTTTGTTCTGCTCATCACTCTACTGCCCAAGGACATGTTTTAAGAAACATAGGAATGTTTATTTAATTAGATGAATTGCTGGTTAGCTACAGAGCAGTAAAATATATCACAGAGTTATAGTTTCATTTCTCCAAACTGATACAATGATTACATGAGAATCATGCAATTCTGTGGCTAAAACTTCTTTAGTGAGTATGAATCACTCCCATTCTCCTTGCATGGTCTCCAGGACAGCCTGTGATCTGCTCTGTGGACTTTTTCTTCACCTCACAGCTTAGTATTTTCCAGAGGCGACACTGTACTACTAAGACTGAACTACCTACAGTTCCCTGGGCCCACTATCTGATCTATCTCTGGGTTTTTGGACTTGCTACTTTCTTCTCCTGAAATACTTTCTCCAAACTACCTAATGGATGAACACCTATAGTCTTCAGCACCAAGATGAAACATCTCTTCCTGGGAGACTATTTCAGAGATAATGTATATAACAGTTTGTGCTGGATCTTTGGAGGCAATAAAATATGTTTTCCATTACTTCCTAGTTGTTCAAATATGAGCTTGCTATTGCTGCTCTGTACCTTAGTTAAATCATTTAGAAAAATGGGAGAAAAGCCCTAATTTATAAGATATATTTAGGAGTACATGAGAAAATGCCTAAAAGAGATTCAACACCAAAATAAAACATCTATTACATGATCATTATTGGTTTTGGCTGATATTCCAAGAAAAGTTGATCATTTTCTTTCTTTTAGTTCATCTCATTTCTCAATGATCTAATCTCTTATTTATCATGTATTATTAGAATTACTTCTTTACAGTTCTAACTTCATATTAAAATATGAGTTCCTTGAAAACTAGGACTACGTTGTTTTGATTTTTATTTACCAAGCACCCAGCACTGAATCTGGTGCATAGTAGAATCTCAATGAATATTTCTTGAATCAATAGACAGATAAAAGAGCACAAAGTCTGAATTAGATTTTATTTGAATCCTAGTCCTATCACTTATGAGTTTGGCAATTTTCTCAGTTTCTCTAAGTCTCCTCACTTATAATAATGACACTTACTTAATGGGGCTATTTTATACTTTCCAAGAAATAGATTCCAAGTATGTAAAGTGCTTTGTAAATTGTATTGTTCTGGACAAATAATAATTAATAGTATTTTTATATTTTAAGAGATGATCTTTTTTGTTTTTTTTTATAATTTTTCTAGAGTTCTAGGATATTTGGTTGGATTTCATAAAACTTTTACTATCCTTTAAAAAGAGTAAAATATAAAAATGTATAATTAAGGAAAAAGTCCAGCAACTTTTCTGGGCCCAGATGGATTTTGCATGTCACAGAACCTGTCAGAGGTGTCGGTTAAATTCTGAAATCCACTAAGTATAGAGGTAGTTTCTTCTCGCAAGGGATTCTTTAACACACCTGACTAAAAAGGCTTGTCTCACAAGCTCCCTGTCAAATTTATTTCCAATTATTCTAGTTTCTCCAGGCAGCTATTCAGACTATAGGAAATTATGAACCAAAGTACTGGCCTTGTCTTTGGCTTGATTTTGTGTATATTTGCTATTACCTATGTCCTGAGTCTTTCTATCCTGGGTGAGTCAGAGTCCAGAAAGTTTCTGTTTAGCATCTGAGACCCATTTGTGAGGTTCCATTTATCCTCTGATTATTGACTATTTCAGGAACTTGGCCAATTCAAGATTTATGCTTGGGGTGCCTGGGTGGCTCCATCTGTTAAGTGTCTGACTCTTGATTTTGGCTCTGCTCAGCATGGAGCCTCCTTAGGATTCTCTCCCTCTCCCTCTGCCTCTCCCCACTACTTGTGCTCTATCTAAGAAAGAAAAGGAAGGAAGGAAGGAAGGAAGGAAGGAAGGAAGGAAGGAAGGAAGGAAAGAAGGAAGGAAAGAAGGAAACAGACTAAAATATTTAGCAATTTTGGAGCAAAGGTGGCCACCCTTTATTCAACAAAATTAGGATCCATCAGAGTTTCAAAAATAATTTATTTATGATGCAAATGGGAGAAAAGCCTGGATTAATGATGAGGTAGAATTTATTTAAGATTTATTTTATTTTATTTTATTTTATTTTATTTTATTTTATTTTTGGGGGGATTTATTTATTTTTTTATTTATTTATTTATTGCAAACACACGAGGGTTTATTTACAAGTTCGAGCTTGGGTCCAAGTATACCCGACACAGCGGAGCAGGGACTTGGACCCTGAGGTGGGTTTCAGCTTAGTTTTAAGGGCTGGTCTAGGGGACCTCCAGAAGGGGTGGAGCAATTCCTCAAGTTCTGTTTATATTTTGATATGGGGACTTCAAGGGCATTGAGCTCTGTTCTTATTCTAATAGGGGCTTCCTGCCCTTGGCTTGGGCTCTGTTTTTATTCTAATATGGGGCTTTCTAGGGCATTAAGCTGTAAACTGTTTTCTTCCAGTAACTGAAGTAAGGTAAAGTTAAGCTCTTATTCACAGGGGCCTGGGATGGCTGTACTTGTGATAACGCTGAACTTAAAGTGGAATGGCCTTAATTTTCTCGGCCTCCACATTTCCCCCTCTCAGAGGAATCTAAAGAAGGACCCAATCATGGGTCCAGGTTGCTCTCAGAGTGAGCCAGGGGGAATGATTAAACCAGGATTCTAACCAACCTTGTTGCTGTTCTCACTCCCATTTACATTCCAGCGAAGGAGCAACATCCTACGTTAAGGCAGCACATACCCGCCCCCCACCCTTTGTTGTAAGAAGACTAAATCTAATCCCTTTGTATTTTGAAGGACAACCCCAGACTAGGGAGTCTTGGAGGTGGGAAATAAGTGAGAAGGGTGCAGTCTTAGCTTTAGGGGATTGTCCTTGTCCGGTTGGCTTTTCCATTCTGGAACAAAGTCCTTGAGAACGGCGTGTGGGTCAGATGACCCATCCTGGGTGTAGTGGACCCAGGGAATAGTCCCGACGAGATTGAGATTGAGATTGAGAGTGGTGGGAGTGGTGAGGATCACGATGTAAGGTCCCTTCCAGCGAGGCTGAAGTGTCTGGTGTTGGTATGGAGATTTATTTTAAATCTGGAGTCAGTATTCACAAGACAAGTTTGTTCTAGATTTATGCATGACCATTAGTAAGCCCTTTGTTGCATTCAAAGGAAAATTCAAAGAACATAAATTAAATAAAGTATTAGAAATTAACCATGGATACACAATTAAGAATATTAAAGAAATGCTAGGAAACAAAATTGAGGAAAGCTCCCAAAAAAGTAGAGCAAACAAAAAGGTGAAAAATAAAAGAATTTGCCTGGAAAGTTCAAATTCTGAATAATAAGAATTCCAGAAGGTAACAATAGAGAAAATACATAAAGAAATCAAATTAAAAATCAAAGGACTGCCTAGGTTGAAAGAAAGAAGTTTATAGATTTCAATAGCCTGCTAAGTAAGCAAAACAATGAATAAAGAATTCTGTAGGGTGCATGCTACCTTGAAATTCATAAGCTGGGGACATATAAAAGTTCCTATTATAAGTTAGAGAATGAAAGAGAGGTCATATAAAATATCAGATATCACAATGAATTTGCATTTGTTAACCACAAACTAGAAACAAGAAGATAATGGAGAAATGCCTTCAAAATTCTCCATAAAATTTATTTCCATTGTAGCATTTTATAGTAGGCAAAATAAATCAGAATAAAAGTTTTTTAAAAAGGTGTTTTTAGATCAGCAATACTGGAAAATATTGACCTTACGACTCATTTTAGCCGTAAGGACATATGTAGACTGAAAGAAAAAGGATGGCAAAAAATATTCCAAGCAAATGCAAATCACAAAAAGTGCAGGGATAGCCATACTTTTATCAAACAAAATATACCTTAATAATAGTTATAATACATAAAGGAGGACATTATATAATGATAAAATGTTCACCATGAACATATAATAATTATAAATAAATATACATCTAAAAGCAGAGCATCTTAATATATGAAGCCAACATTGACAGAATTGAAGAGAATAATAGAAAATAATGCAAAACAATAGATTTCAATACCACCCTTTTAATAATGGATTAATCAATAACACAGAAGACCAATAAGAAAATAAAGGACTTGGACAATATACTATCAAATAATTAGACCTAACAGATATAAACAGAACACTCCATCCAAGAGCCACAGAGTACATATTGTTCTTAATGCACATGCAACATTATCCAGGATAAATCACATACTAGGGCACAAACAAGTTCTAATACATTTAAGAAAACTGAATTCATACCAACTATTTTTTTCCAACTGCAATGAAATAAAACTAGAAACAAATAACAAGAAGTAAGCTGGAAAATTTACAAATATGTGAAACTTAAATGGAATATCCTTAAACAATTGATGAGTCAAAGAAGAAACTATTAGAGAAATTAGAAAATGTCTTAATATAAATGTAAATGAAACCACAGGATACCAAAATTTATGGGTCACAATAAAAGCATTAATGAAAAAGAAGTTTTTGTGGTAAACGCCTACATTAAAAAAAAATCTCAGATCAATGACCTAATATTACATCTCAAGGAACTAGAAAAATAAAATAGAATAAACTCAAAGTTAGCAAAAGGAAAGATATAATAAAGAATAGAGCAGTAATAAAATAGAATGGAAAAACAACAGAAAACAAATTAAGTTAGTTGGATTTTTGAAATGACTAACGAAGTTAACAAACCATTATCTCGACTAAGAAAAAGAAAGTTTATTTTTTCTTTTTAATTTTACTTATTTATTCATGAGAGAGAGAGGCAGAGACACAGGCAGAGGGAGAAGCAGGCTCCATGCAGGGAGCCTGACATGGGACTCCATCCCTGGTCTCCAGGATCAGGCCCTCGGCTGAAGGTGGCGCTAAACCGCTGAGCCACTGGGGCTGCCCCCCAAAAAAGTTTAAATAACAAAAATCAGAACTGAAAGAGGAGGCATTAGAATTGATACCATAGACATAAAAGGATCATAAGAAACTACAAACAACTATATGACGGAAGATTGGATAACATAGAAGAAATGGATAAATTTTTAGAAATCGCAATCACCAAGACTGACCCATGAAGAAAGAAAAAAATCTGAACAGACTTATAAATGGTAAGGAAATTGAATTATAAATCAAAAGACTGAACAAAGAAAAGCCCAGGATCAAATGGCTCACTGGTGAATTCTATCAAATATTTAGAGATGAATTAACACCAGTTCTTCTCAGCCTCTTCCAAAAACTTGAAGAGGACAGATCACTTCCTATCTCATTTTATGATACTGATTTTACCCCAATACCAAAATCAGACAAAACAGAACAAGAAAAGAAATAACACACAACAACCACATTGAAAAATAATATGTAATATTATCTCTGCTTGCATGATCTTGTAGGTAATAAATCCTAAGGACCGTACCACAAAACTGTTAGGATTAATAAATTCAGCAAATTTGGAGCATATAAAATCGGCAAAATACAAAAATCAGCTCTGCTTCTATGCACTACCTAAGAACAATCAAAAAGGAAATTAAGAAAACAACCCTGTTTACAATAGCGTCTTAAAATAAAATACTTAGGAATAAACTTAAACAAGAAGGCAAAAGTCTTGTACGTTGAAAGCTACTTGACATTGCTGAAAAAATTAAAGACACAAATAAATGTATATGTGCTGCCAAAGCGAGCACAGACACAAACAAATGTAAAAATATCTCATATTCATAGATTATTAAAATATCTAAACTACCCAAAATGATCACATAGACCTTGCAATTCCAGGCAAAATCCAATGGCCCTTTTTTACAGTAGTAGGGAAAAAAAACTGCTCAAATTTACAAAGTCTCAAAGACCACTAAAGAGCCAAAACAATTTTGAGGAAAAAGAAAAAAAAAAAGGTGTGGGCACTTCTCTTCCTTATTTCAAGACACATGTCAAAGCTACAGAATCAAAACAGTATGGTATTGGCATGAGGACAAACATATAGAACAATGGATCAGAATAGAGAGTTCAAAAATAAACCACGTAAATGGTTAAATGATTTGAAAAGGATGCCAGGGCCATACAATGGAAAAAGAAGAGTATCTTCAACAAATGAGATTGGAAAACTAGATATTCAAATGCAAAAGAATGAAACTGGACCCTTACTTTACTCCATATACAAAAATTAATTCAAAATTGGGTAGACACCTAAATATAAGGAAATTAACATAGGGAAAAAGGCTTCATGCTACTGCATTTGACATCAATTTCTTGGATACAACACCAAAAGTACAGACAACAAAAGAAAATAGACAAACGGTATTATTCAAATTAAAAACTTCACAGCAAAAGAAAAAAAAATCAACAGGAAAAGACAACATACAGAATAGAAGAAAATACTTTTTAACTGTGTATCTAATGAGGTGTTAATATCCAGAATACCTACAACTCAACAACAAATAATATGGTTCAAAAACGGGCAGGGGAGGATCCCTGGGTGGCTCAGTGGTTTTGAGCCTGCCTTTGGCCCAGGGCATGATCCTGGAGTCCCGGGATCGAGTCACACGTCGAGTTCCCTGCATGGAGCCTGCTTCTCCCTCTGCCTGTCTCTCTGCCTCTCTCTCTCTCTCTCTGTGTCTCTTGTGAATAAATAAAATCTTTAAAAAATAAATAAATAAATAAAATAAATAAATAAAAATGGGCAGGGGACTTAAATAGACATTTCTCCAAAGAAGATATACAAATGACCAAAAAGCATATGCAAAAATAGTTAACATTATTAATCTTTAGGGAAATGCAAATCAAAACCACAATAGGATATTACCCCATACCCTTAGAATGGGATGGCTTCCATCAAAGAAACAGAAAATAAGTGTTGAGAAGAATGTGGTGGAATTGGAACTCTTGTGTACTACCAGTGGGATTTTAAAATGGCGCAACTGTTAAGATAAACAGTATGCTCTCATATGTTAAACAGTATGTTTTCATATGTTAAAACAATCCCATTTCTGGGTCCAGATTCAAAAGAATAAAAACAGTATCTTGAAAAGATATTTGCACACTTATGTTCATTACAGGACTCTTCGCAGTAACTATAATCTGGAAGCAAAATTATTGTCTGTCCATAGATGAATAGATGAAGAACATGTAGTATATGCATGGTATATTATTTAGCCTTAAAAACAAGGAAATCCTGTATATGCTATAACATAGATGAAGTTTGAGTACATTATGCTAAGTGAAATAACGCAATTGCAAAAAAGACAAATAGTACATTATTCCAGTTGTATGAAGTTCTTAGAGAAGTCAAATTCTTAGAAAGGGAAAATAAAATGGTAGTTGCCCGAGGATGGGGGAGGATAAAAGAAAAATTGTTTAATGTGTATAGAATTTCACTTTGGCAGGATGAAAAATTTCTAGGTATCTCTTGCACAACAGTGTGTATGCAGGTAACACTACTGTACTATCCCATTGAAAATTAAGATGGTATATTTTATATTGTATTTACCACAGTATATATTTTTAATAATCTTAACAACCTATAAGTGTTCGAATATGAAACATTGAAATAAAGATTTGATTATTTTGTCTTTAGAAAGATGGGGTATATAAGCAAACAAAGAAAAGATATGGTACACAGAAGCAAGGAAACAAGTGACCAAACATAGGAAGTAATAACAGAGAATGTCCTGCATGACAGTATTTATTATGAGCCAACAGACAAAGCTCAGTGCAAACTCTGGCCAGTGCAGACAAAATCAGTATGATCAGAAGACAGTCAGGTTATACAGCCAGCCTAGTGAACACTTAGTCCAGAAAGGAGAAAAGCCATCTCTAAGAGGAAAGTCTCCAAGAAAAAATAGGAAATGCTGGATTACATAGTAAGATTGACTTTATGGAAAATTGTACTGAAAGGTTTTCAAATATATAGGAGGAGTGCAAACAAAATAAAATAAATAGGAAGGCAAGTATTTGCTTTGGGAAAAATTAAAAAGTAAAAAAGGTAATATAATCAAATACACAACAAAGCTCGGTTTATGAATAATCTTCCACCACCTATATATAAGGTGGCAAATGCCTTATTGTAAACACCACCTATATATATAAACAAAATATTTAATAATGATAATAGGACAATGGGAGAGGGGAAGCAGAAAGAATGGCAGTTCTAAGAGACACAAATTTACTTATACTTTAATAGGAATTCAAAAGGAAACTTCTAAAGTTCTGAATCAAATAAAGCAATGTAAGTACATTATTTTAAAAGAGCTTGCCTTTGGGGGGGGATTATCAGGGTAGTAGGGAGAAATGGGTCAGAAAATAACTGCATTTTGTTATAATCCTAATGTTCATATGATTTGCTAAATACAGTACATATATTAGTTTTTTTAATTAAAGATAATTTTAATATATAGCTTAATCTGAATTTATGTAACCATTTAAAGCATAAATTTAACATAGGGAAGTTATGTTAAAATTTAGAAGTTATAAAAGTTGCATGAAGTTATAAAATTTATATATAACAAAATTTGTCACAGTGTTTTTTTAAAGATTTTATTTATTTATTTATTCATGAGAGACAGAGACAGGCAGAGACACAGGCAGAGGGAGAGGCAGGCCCCATGCAGGAAGCTTGATGTGGGACTTGATCCGGGACTCAAGGATCACACCCTGGGCCAAGGCAGGCGCTCAACCACTGAGCCACCCAGGCATCCTTGTCACAGTTTTATTTGTAGTAATGAATTCAAGAAATTCAAATTTTCTTTTCAAAATGTGAAAAATACTGAGGTTTGAAATGTTTGATATTCTACATTTTATTCTGTTCATATTTACATGATATAAATTTATTAATTAAAAAAAAAAAATCAGGGCAGCCCCGGTGGCACAGCGGTTTAGCGCCCCCTGCAGCTCAGGGCGTGATTCTGGAGACCCTGGATCAAGTCCCACGTCAGGCTCTCTGCATGGAGCCTGCTTCTCCCTCTGCCTGTGTCTCTGCCTCTCTCTCTCTGTGTGTGTCTCTATGAATAAATAAATAAAAAATCTTAAAAAATAAAAATAAAAAATCAAGCTCCATGTGAATGCTCTCAAACTTTTAGAAGTTTTTTCAAATGTGTTGTACCAATATTATCATTTTTTTTCTATATGACATGATGTGAGCATGTTTGGGAAGCACATTTCTAAATTATCCTTCCTTCTAATTCTTATTATCATAAAATGAAATAAAGGAGTTAAAGTATTTGCTGCAGTTAATAAATGTTATTTTCTTAGTCCTTTCCTCTCCATCTGAAAGATTGCATGAGACTTGAAGGTTATGAAACCTGAGATGTTGAATAATTTTTCCAGACTAGTTTCCAAAGCCTATTTATTCCATTCTATATCTGAAAATTATAGAATGCTTTTGGTCTTAATGACTTCATATTTTTCTAGAGCCAGAGTTGATCTCTTATTTATCTTTATCCAACCTACCATTGTATCAGAAACAGAGTAAATGTTTAATAAATGTTTCCGCTAAAGAACCCATTTCGGCCACACTATAGGGTACGTAAGCTTTTGTGAACTGGCCTGGAGGTTTAATTATTTCTTCAATCATTGACTTCTTTCTGTATGACTGGCATATATTTTACTGTTCTTTTTACTTCACTATTAATAGAATCAGATGAAACATATCTATCTTCTAGGGCTTAAGTTAACAGTCAAGTTATTTAACAGCCAGTACATTATGGACATAATCCAATTTGAATGGCTGCCCAGTTGATAAATATTAAATGATTAAAATATTTAAAAGATTAAAATAGTACAAGTAGCGCACATAGCCTAGACCAAGGTATATTATAGGCACTCAATCAATGCTAATTTTATTTCTCTTTCTTGGAGAAAATTGTCTTTTAATCTCTAAGCTATCACCTTATAAAAAATATTAGAGATAAAACTTATTCATAAGTCTGAGTTTTCTTGCATAAGAATATGAATTTCCTGTTCAAAAATGAATTCTTCCAAAGGACTTAGTCCCTCTGAACAAGTCATAGTTTTCTGAGCTACTGAATCAGCAAAATAAAGAGAGCACATTCAGTAGCATTAATGCAGTGTGTGATGTGTCTTATCACTGTTGAGTGAAGAGGCAGGAAATTACAGACCCAGATAAAATGATGGGGTGTTGGGAATTTTATCAAATTCTCTTATTCACTTTAGTGATGGCTGTAATCTTACTTCAGTGTCACTGTGCTCATCAGTTCTATATTCTTAACTGAATGCTGAATCTGTACTTCTATCATGCTATAATTACAGAGAGATAAATGACTCAAACACTTTCTTTGGTTCTGTACCTGGTTCCAGTTCAACTATATCAACACCTCTCCCAATTCTCCCTCACTAAAGTTCCACTCCAGTCTTAAATCAAATCATCCCCAACACAGCCACTTTCTTCATCTTCACTCTGGATTGTCCTACCGCTATCACTCCATCATCAACACATTATCACATTTGTCCTCTACCACTCAGCTTTTACCACCACCATATTCTGTGGTAAAATAAGTACATGGCTAATGTGATGCAGGCCTGAGTTAACAGGAAGCACACTTCCAGACTATATTTATGAAAAGCCATAATGAAATGTTGACCTCCTACCCAGAAATGTTCCCTTTTGTCATCCACTAAATGGCATCCACTTTTGGTTCTATGCCACCTTTCTCTTTTCTTAAGATTTTATTTATTTATCTGAGAGAGAATATGGCAGGGGAGGGCAAAGGGGAAGCAGAATCCCTTCTGAGCATTGAGCCTGATGTGGGCTCTATCCCAGAACCCTGAGATCATGACCTGAGCTGAAGGCAGGCACTTAACTGAACCACCCACGCACCCCTCTTTGTTACCTTTCTTATGGGTAACCTTATATCTTAACTTTGTAAGGTCCCTGATTTAATTCTGATCTTTTCTAGTTCCAAACCTGATTTTAGTTTTACCATTTCCTTCCATGATGACAGCCTTTGTTAACTCAGGGTAATCCTCGTCATCATTGTTGCTATGATTATCTTCATTATCCATTGTTTGCATAACAATTTTAGTTTTCAAAGTGCTTTTATCTAAGGCACATTTTCTGGCCCCTAGTTATGCATTCATACACGGACTTTCCTCTCCCTACCCAATTCATTAAATTCTCTACTTTCTTCAATTTGGATACCTTTTCCACGAAACCATCTGTGTCAGGAAGGGTTCCAATAAGAAACAGATGGTCCATTTGAAATTGGATTGGGAAGAGTTTATTTTAAAAGGGGTTATATACAGAAGTTGAGTGTTGAAGAACTACAAAGGTACTATAGGACAAAAGATTTATCAACTCTAGGACTAAAGGGATAAGTGGAATATGTTGATACCAATATCCAGAAAGAGCACCTGTAGAATCATGTGCTTGGATAAATGCAGCTTGAAGGCAAAAAACCCTGGAGTAGATAACAATACGGGAAGAGTGGAGAATGGATCCTTAGAGCCAAATACAAGATGTTTGGTACTCTATTCTTATTTTAATGAGGAGTATCTACACATTCTTTTTTTCTTTTTCTCAGATAATGTGACTATTGATTTAATCATTGTTGACAGTTCAGACCTGTTTGTGATAATGAGATGAAATTCAGTTATTTATACTTCCTGGGTTTCCTATCTTCCCTCATATTCCTGATAAATATGTAAGGAGTGCCAAATATATCCTCTATGTCACTTTCTCCATAAAGATTTCTTTCTCGGAGATCCCTGGGTGGCTCAATGGTTTAGTGCCTGCCCTTGACCCAGGGCGTGATCCTGGAGTCCCGGGATCAAGTCCCACATCCGGTTCTCTGCATGGAGCCTGCTTCTCCTTCTGCCTGGAGTCCCACGTGGGACTCCCTGCGCGGAGCCTGCTTCTCCAACTCCCAGTGTCTCTGCCTCTCTCTCTGTGTCTCTCATGAATAAATAAATAGAATCTTTAAAAAAAAAATCTATTTCTCAAAAGCTTTCACCTAATTTGATCTTTTGTCCCTGAGAACTAACTTAATTCGCATCATTATTTCATGATACATTCATAGTGTCATAAATATAACTTTTGGTTTATTATTTCTCCTCTGACATAACATATTCAGCAAATCATTTAAAAAATAAAAATTTTGAAGGCAGAAAGATATGAATTAGATCCCAATCTCTTCCATTCATTATCTACCAGATCTTGAGAAAATTAGCCACTGATCTACTGTTAAATTTAGAGTTTTCTGAGGGTTGAATGGAAAAAAAAAAACCCATATAATATGGTTAAAACACTCCATGTACAGGGTAGTTATATATTCATTGACCTTTACTCATATATTAATCAAAAACAGTGTCATTGTCTATGACACTACCATAGGCACTATGATAGTAGGCACTATGTAGTGGGCACTACACAAGTGTCTCCCCGCACCCCCCCCAAAAAAAAACCCAAACCAAAGTTGTGAAGTAAAAATGCTTTGATCTCAGTTCTTTGAAAATCGAGACAGTCCTCTTACTTTCTGCAGTAATCATAATTCCTTATTGTTTTTCTTTTCTCAGGGCACTATCATTGACTCACTTATCTTCAATTAAAAATATAAAATTAACTTGGGCTTGGCAATCTGATTTGTTGAATACCTACAGAGTTGAAGTTATATTGAAACTTACTTTCATACTATCCCCCAACTCTGTCCTATTTATTCCTCATTTTACCAGAATCATCTCACACAATGGTGTTATTTTCATTTTCTCATGAATAGCAAAAAAAGTAAAAATGAAAAAAAAGGGAAGATGACCACAGAGAAAATTGGAGATGGATTAAAAATTATTTTTGTTTAATTTATTAACATTATTCATCATTGGAATGCAAATTATCTCAAATTGTCATATTGAATTTATTTTGCGGCTAAGTTTTTTTTCACTATAAAATAAGTGCTTTCTTAGTTTTTCCTTGTGAATTCCATAGCCCTGAAACTAAACAGTTCTAGAATGAAAGTGAAGATATTTTTTAAATATCGGCAAAATTAACAAGGGTCATTTTGAAGTGGGAAAATAGAAATGCCTTTCCTGGAGTGCCTGGGTGACTCATTCAGTTAAGCATCTACCCTGGGGATGGAGGGGGTGCTCCCTGCTTAGTGGGGAGTCTGCTTCTCCCTCTGTCCCGCCCCCCTGCTTGTGCTTCTCTCTCTGCCTCAAATAAATAAATAAAATCTTAAAAATAAAGAAGTGGCCCTTCCTAATAAGAAATAATCTCTGATAGTGTGCAGAATTCTTTGTAATTCACAATACATTTCTAGGTTCATGCATTATTTGATATTCCCAACAGTACTGGAAGGTTGGTGATATTATCCATATTTTTTAGGAAATAAAACTAAGTTCGAGAGAATCTTAACAACTTGCTTAATTAGTAAATGAGAGGCAGAATTGAAAACCTGGTATTTTGACAGATATTCATTTCCACTGCAACTTGCTGCCTAACACATATCCAAAGATACTTGCAAAAATTAAAACCTTATTTTCCTTTTGTTCCTTAAAAGTAATTAAATGGATTATATTTTTAAACTGCATTTCCTTGATGGATGTAAACAAATAAGTCTTACTCTTCTATATTAAAAGTATTAGAGGGGATCCCTGGGTGGCTCAGTGGTTTAGTGCCTGCCTTCGGCCCAGGGCATGGTCCTGGAGTCCCAGGATCAAGTCCCACATCAGGTTCTCTTCATGGAGCCTGCTTCTCCTTCTGCATGCGTCTCTGCCTCTCACTCTCTTTTTCTGTGTCTCTCATGAATAAATAAATAAAATCTTTAAAAAAATAAAATAAAGTATTAGAGACTTGGAAGGGTGATAAGCTTGTGCACAAGGTTAAGTAACTATAAGTTTAAATATTTTGTAAGGAAAAATAGCACAATATTTTTAAGCAATCCCTTTAGAAACATTTGGAACTCTATTTAAATGCTAGTCAGTTATCACTGGCTTTGTGACCTGGCAGAGGTATTAATTTTCCTGAGTATCAATTTCATCACTAGTAAACATATATGATAATGGCTCAGTGGTAGTTTGGGAGATTAAACAAAATTTTATATGTAAAGCATCTAATCTACTAAATCTACTATCTGATATATAATTGCTAAGTATAATGTAACTGTTATTAAGTATATCATTTTTCCAAACCAGATTAATATACATGTATTTAGGTATATCCATCTTTATTTTTCTGGAATGAAGGCCTTTATTCTCTCATAAACTGCATTGTAACATGTTAATCCTATTTGTCTTATAAAATACAGGTTGAAAAATATTTTTTCGGATGGAAATGTTTTTATTATTTTGTTTTTTAATTTTTCAGTTTTTCAGATAAATTCGACATTACAAATTATAAACTTAAGATGCACAATGTGTCACTTTGATGCATCTTTGTTTTAATATAATTATACATTTACTGTGTCATTTTTTTTTCATTTACTGTGTCATTAAAGCAATATATATCCCATTACATCTTTATAATACAATATTATTGATTATACATATATTATATGTATTAGAACTCTATGGCTTATTTACTACTCATTACAAGTTCATACTCTTAGACATTATCAATATTATCACCCCACCTCCATCCCTGGTAACCCACCATTTTGCTCTCTATTTTTTTTTTTTTGCAAATTTGACTTTTTTTTAGATTCCACATGTAAGTGATATCATGTAATAATACTGATCTGTCTGACTTGCTTAGCATAATGTGTACAAGGTCTGTCCATGTTGTCACAAATGGCAGGATACCTTCCTCTCTCATGGCTGAATAATACTCTGTTGTGTATATATACCACATCTTTTTTATCCATTAATCTGTTGATGGGCATTTGGGTAGCTTCTTGGCTACTGTGAATAATGTTAACAAACATGGGTATGCATATATTTTATTGAAATTCTGTTTTCATTTCCATTACATATATACTTAGAAGTAGAATTGCTGGGTTGTATGGAGACTAGACAAATCTATTTGTAATTTTTAAAGAACCACCAATATTGTTTTCCACAGTGGTTGAACTAATTTACATTTCCATCAGCAATATACAAGGATTCTCTTTTTGTCACATCCTCCCCAGCACCTGCTGTCTCTGTCTTCTTGGTAGTAGCCATTCCAACAGGTATAAGGTGATATTTCATTGTTGTTTTGATTTGCATTTCTGTAATGATTAGTAATGTTAGGCATCTTTTCTTCTGCCTATTGGCCATTTCGATGGCCTCTTTGGGAAATGTCTATTTAGTTCATCAGCACATTCTCTAGTTAGATTGTTTTCTGTCATTAAGATTTGTTATTTCTTTATATATTTTGAATATTGACTTCTTCTCCAGCATATGAATTTCAAACATTTTCTCCCATTCTATATGTTGCCATTTCATTTTGCTAATTGTTTCTTTTGCTGCACAGAAGCCTTTAAGTTTGATGTAGAAAAGTTTTATGTAGGTTTTTTTGTCTGGTTGATTTTTGTTTTTCTTGTTTGCACTTTTGTTGTCTTGTCCAAAAAAGTCACCTCTAAGAGCAGTATGAATAAGTTTCTTCCTGTTTTCTTCTGGGAATTTTTTGGCCTGGGTGTTGTGTTCAAATCTTTGAATCTTTGATCCATTTTGAATTAATTTGTGTGAGTGGTATGAAATATGCTTCCACTTTCATTTTTCTGCATGTATTTTTTTCCCGGTTTTCCCAGCACCTTTTGTTGAAGAGACTATCTTTATCCCATGGGGTGTCCTTGGCTCCCTTGATAAATATGATTTGACTGTAAATGCTAGGATTTAATTAGGGGATTTCTGTTTTGTTTCAATGCTTTATGTCTAATTTTTTTCCTTCTCCTTACCATACTGCTTTTATAACTGTGGTCTTGTAGTACAGTTTGAAACAAAGTGTGATATCTTCAATTTTGTTCTTTTTCTTCCTTAGTATTTCTTTGACTATTTGGGGTTTTGGTTTTTGGTTTTTGGTTTTTGTGGTTCTACATATATTTTTAGATTGTTCTTTCTATTTCTTTGAAGAATATCTTTGGTATTTTGATGAAGATTGCATGGAATTTGTAGGTGGCTTTGGGAGTATGACCATTTTAACATGTATCCTTCCAACACAGGATATCTTTCCATTTGTTTGTGTCTTCCATTTCTTTTAGCAAAGCCTTATAATTTTCTTTGTATAGATCTTTCACTTCCTTGGTTATATTTACTCCTAAGTATTTTATCATTTTTGATACTATGTGATTGGGATAGTTTTCTTCATTTCTTGTTCCAATGCTTTATCATTAGTGTAAAGGAATGTCACTAATTTCTATAAGTTGATTTTGTAACCCACCACTTTACTGAAATAATTGATCAATTCCAACAATTTTTTATTGACTTTTTGTAATTTTCTATATATATCATCATATCATCAGCAAATAGTGACAATTTCACTTCTTCCTTACTGATTTAGATGCCTTTATTTCTTTGTCTTATCTAATTGCTCTAGCTAGGACTTCCAGTACTATGTTGAATAGGAGTGTTAAGAGTGGGCAACCTTGTCTTGTACCTCATCTCAGAGGAAACCCTTTCAATTTTCACCATTGATCATAATGTTGGTAGTAGGTTTCTTGTGACCATTATTATATTGAAGTAAGTTCCTTCTATACCCAATATGTTAAGGGTTTTTATTATGAAAGGATGTTGTATTTTTTCAAATGTTTTTTTTTTTCTGCAACTATTGAGATGATCATGTGATTTTTATTTTTTCATCTTATTGATGTGATGAATTACATTGATTAATTTGCATATGTTGAACCATTCTTGCATCCCACTTGGTCAGAGTATAATCTTTTTAATGCCTTCTTGAATTAGGTTTGCTAAAATATCATTGAGAATTTTTGCATCTCTCTATATAAGGGATATTGATCTACAGTTTTTTTTTTTGGTGATATCTTTATCTCATTTTGGTATCGAGGTAATGATGACTTTGGAAAATGAGTTTGTTAAGTGTTCATTCTTCCTTGATGTTTTGGAAGAGTTTGGGAAGGACTGGTAGTCTTTAAATGTTTGATAGAATTCACCAGTGAAGCTGTCTAGCATGAGAGAATTCTGTCTTGGAAGTTTTTGTTTGTTCATTTGTTTTTTATTAATGACTCAATCTCTTAAGTCATTGGTTTCTTCAGATTTTCTGTTGCTTCCTGATCCAGTTTGGTAGGTTGTATGATTTTAGATATGTATCCATTTCTTCTGGGTTATTTAATTTCTTGGCATATAATTGTTCATAGTAAACTCATAGTTCTCTGTATTTTGTAGTATCAGATGTAATGTCTCCTCTTTCATTTCTAATTTTGAGTCTTCTCTGTTTCCTAGTCTAGCTAAGATATGTTAATTCTCTATATTTTCTGAAGAATCAGCTTTTAGCTTTGTTGATCCTTTGTGTTGTTTTTGTCTCTGTTTTATTTCCACTTTGCTATTAATTCTTTCCTTCTGCTAATTTTGGACATAATTTGTTTTCTTTTTTTTTTTAGTTCTTTGAGGTGTAAAGTTAGGTTGTTCATTTGATATCTTTCTAATTTCTTAATATATGTGTTTATTGCTGTAAACTTCCTCTCAAAACTGCCTTTGCTAAATCCCACAAAATTTAATATGTGTATTTTCATTTTAATTTATATTTATGATATTTTTTTATTTCCATTTTGCTTTCATGTTTCATTAGTTATTTAGAAATGTGTTGTTTAGTTCCTACATATTTGAAGATGTACTCAATTTCCTCTTGTTGATTTCTAATTGCATGATATTATAGTCAAAGATGATAGTTGGTATGATTTCAGTTTTCTTGAATCTACTAAGATCAGTTTTGTGGCCCATCATATAATCTATTCTGGAGAATGTTCTATGTGCACTTAAGAATATGTATTCTACTCCTGTTGGCTGTAATGTTGTAGATATGCCTGTTAGGTCCATTTGTTCTACAGTGTGGTTCACTTCCAACATTTTCTTATTTTCTGTCTGTATGATATATCTAATGCTGATCATGTGATATGGAAGCCCCCCTAATATTATTATATTTTTGTCTATTTCTCCCTAAGGTTTGTTAGTATTTGCTTAAAATATTTTGGTACTTGAATACTGGGAACATATACATTTATGACTTTGTACCTTCTTGATATATTAACCCCCTTATTGTTATATAATGACTTTCGTTATCTCTTGTTATCATTTTTGGTTTCACACCTATTTTGTCTCATATAAAGATACTTGCTTTCTTTTGGTTACCATTTGCTTGGAGTATCATCTTCTGCTCCTTCACTTCAAGCTTTTGTTTGTCTTGAGTCAGCTAAAGGCTGCATATAATTGGATCTTGTTTTTTTAATCCATTCAGCCTTTTGAATGGTGAGATCAATCCATTTCCATTTAGGAATTAAAATAATTTATCTCACTGGAGGCTTGTTGACCTCTGATCTTACAGTGTCTGTCTTTTAACAAAAATTTAGAAGGCATGCAAGCAGGCAAGAAAAGACAATCACAGTCTTCAGGAAAGTGGAAAAAGGAGATTAATTTAAGCCTAAAGTGAACGAAGAAAAATAATAAAAGTTATAGCAGAAATTAATATAATTAAAAACAAAAGAAAATAAAAAAACAGTAAAGAAAATCAAAAGCCAAACTGATTTTAAACAGGTCAATAAAATGGATAAAACTCTAGTCAGGTTAATCAATAAGTAAAAATAAAAGACATAAAATACTAATATCATAAATGAAGGAAGGGTATTTCTACTAACCCCAAGGACATTCATAAGATAATAAATGAACAACCCTCTACTATCAAGTTTCATTTTTGAATAAAAAGTATCAAACCCTTGAAAGACAAATTGCTAGAAGCTATATGAGGAAATATAGATAACCTGAATAACCCTAAATCTATGAAAGAAAATGAATAAAAACCTGATACTTCATAAAAAAGGAAAGCTATAGTTCCAAATGATTTCACCAATGAATTCTACCAAATATTTAAATAATAAATGATGGAAATTTTCCACTATATCTTCAAGAAAGTAGAAGCAGAGGGATAAATTAACAACTCATACTATGAGCTGAGTAGATCCCTCATACCCAAACCAGATAAAGAGATTACAAGAATTTTACAGACCAATATCTTTTGTGAACACAGAAGAAATACTCCTTGACAAAATATTAGAAAATCAAATAAAGGGATATATGAAAATATTATGTCTTGATGAAATAGTGTTCATTCCATGAATGTAAGACTAGACATTAAGTTCAATATAATTTATCCTATTAATGTATTGAATAAGAAAAACCACTGACTATATCAATAGATGTAAAAAAAAGTTTAAGAAAACTAAAGACATATTCATAATGAAATGTCAAAAAAAATAAGACAGGGAACTTTCTTAACCAAATGAAGAGTATATATGGAAAGTGTAAATTTAACATCATACATAAGGGTGAGAGACTAAATACTTTTCCAGTACAACTGGTGAAAGAAAAGAAGAAGAAAGAAAGAAAGAAAGAAAGAAAGAAAGAAAGAAAGAAAGAAAGAAAGAAGAAAGAAAGAAAGAAAGAAGAAAGAAAGAAAGAAAGAAAGAAAGAAAGAAAGAAAGAAAGAAAGAAAGAAAGAAAGAAAGAAGAAAGAAAGAACTCTAATCATTTATATTCAACATCTTACTGGAAAGTCTAAGTACTGCAAAAAGAAAACAAAACAGAGACAGCTGGGTGGCTCGTCAGTTTAGCATCTGCCTTTGGTTTAGAGCATGATCCTGGGTCCAGAGATCAAGTCTTGCATTGGGCTCCCTGTGAGGAGCCTCCTTCTCCCTCTGCCTGTGTCTCTGCCTCTCTCTTTGTGTCTCACATGAATAAACAAATAAAATCTTTTTTTAAAAAAAGATACTCTGACCAAAAAAAAAAAAAAAATCACAAAAGGAAACAGTAAAAGAGGAAAAATGAACAAAGAAATTACAAAAAACAAAACAAAACAAAACTGAAAACAGCTAGCAACATGACAATAGTAAGCCCTTACCCATCAATAACTAACTTTAAATGTAAATGGATTAAATTTACTAAAAAAACCAATAGTGTGACTGAATGTGGGGATGAGCAGTGGGTTGGGGGGAGATCCAATGACATGCTGACGACAAGAGACTCACTTTACTTATTTAATTTTCACATGCTTTTTTAAAATTGTTTTTTGTTTTAATTCCAGTATATTTAACATACAGTGTTGTATTAGTTTCAGGGTTGCAATATGGTGATTCAATAATTCTATACATTATTCAGTCCTCATTATAAATGTTTCTTTAATCTCCATTACCTATTTCACTCAGCCCCCACCCACTATCCCTTTGGTAACCACCAGTTTGTTTTTTATAGGTAAGAGTCTGTTTCTTTGTGTATCTCTCTTTCTCTCTTTTTTAATCACCTTGCTCATTTGTATTGATTCTTAAATTCCACACAGAGTAAAATCACCTAGTATTCATCTTTAACTTATTTTGCTTAGCATTATACTAAGTTCCATCCATGTTATTGCAAATGACAGGATTTCATTCTTTTTTTATGACTAATATTCCAATGTGTGTGTGTGTGTGTGTGTGTGTGTGTGTAGTTAGTTCTTTAGCCATTCCTCTAGCAGTGGACACTAGAGCTGCTTCCATATTTTGACTGTTATAAATAATTCTACAATAAATGTAGGGGTGCATGTATCTCTTTGAATTAATATTTTTGTATTTTGGTAAATACCCAGTAGTAAATTATTGGATCATGGAGTAGTTCTATTTTTAACTTTTTGAGGAACTCCATGTTGCCTATTTTTTTTAAAGATTTTATTTATTTATTCATGAAAGACACACACAGAGAGAGAGAGGCAGAGACACAGGCAGAGGGAGAAGCAGGCTCCATGCAGGGAGCCCAACATGGGAATTTTTAAATATCCAATCACATATTTTTGCCAAATTTTCTATCATTTATCCTCAATTTATATATCAGTGATATTAGAACTTTACATGTGATGTTAGAAATATTTTCCACCCTCTCTGTCATCTTATGTTTTTTAATTTTATTTTTTAACCACAAAATTTTTTTTTAGCCCTTTCACGAAGATGGTGCTGAAGGCGAAGACGGAAGCTCTTACCCCTCCCAAAGCTGAAGCCAAAGCAAAGGCTTTGAAAGCTAAGAAAGCGGTGCTGAAAAGCGTGCACAGTCACAAAAAAAAAAAAAAAAAAAAGAGGATCCATACCTCACCTACATTAGGATGACCCAAGACCCTGCATCTCTGAAAGCAGCCCAAATATCCTCGAAAGAGCACCCCCAGGAGAAACAAGCTTGATCACTATGCCATCATCAAGTTCCCCCTAACTACTGAGTCAGCCACGAAGAAAATAGAAGACAACACACTTGTGTTCACTGTGGATGTCAAGGCCAACAAGCACCAGATCAAACAGGCTGTGAAGAAGCTCTAGGATATTGATGTGACCAAGGTCAACACCTTGATCAGGCCTGATGGACAGAAGAAAGCATATGTTCGACTGGCTCCTGACTTGTGATGCTTTGGATGTTGCCAACAAAATTGGGATCATCTAAACTGAGTCCAGCCGGCTATAAATCTAAATATAAATTTTTTCACCAATAAATTTTTTTTATTTCTTTAATGTCAAATGTATTGATTTTTAATTTTATTTTATCTGGATTCTGAACCTCGTTTAGAAAGTCTTTACCCGCCTTCAGGAAAATGGTAATTTTTTACAATAATTTTAATTTTGAAGTATTGATAATTAGTATAGACACAAAACTGTGTTCTACAGCATTGATAAAAGTGGTTCTAGTCAATCTTTGAAAATATTTTGGTGTTTTCTGTGTAGATGGTTATGTAGTGTACAAATAAAAACAGTTTTGGGTCACCTGGGTGGCTCAGGGGATTGAGTGTTTGATTTTTGATTTTGGCTCTGGTCAGGATCTCAGTCAGGGTCCTGGGATCCATCCCCGTGCTGGGCTCCTTCCTCAGCAGGGAGAGTGCTTGAAGATTCCTTTCCCTCTCCCTATGTCCTTACTCCTGCTTGTGTGCTCACATGTTCTTTCTCTCAAATAAATAAATAAATAAATAAATAAATAAATAAATAAATCTAAAAAAAGAATAAAAATAACAACCAAAAAACAGTTTTACATATTTCTTTCCAGTCTGTATTTACTGCTTTTTTTTTTCTATGAGCCCCTGGGCAATGTTGAATAAACATTTGAGAGTGAATACCCTTACCTTATCCCTAATCTTGGCAGGAGGCAGTCTTTCCCCATGACATATGATGTAAAATGTAGGATTTTTGCAGATATTCCTTATCAGGTTGAGGAAGCTTGTGCTCCATATGAGAAAAGGATCACAGAAATTGGCAGTGTGATGTACTTGTGCACTTTGAGGAACACTTTCTCAATTTTTGAGCTCCACTGTCAGTCTTTTTAAGTCAGCATTTTGTGGACACTTCTATTGAGACATGTTGAGAAGATGCAGACACCATTCTGTCTGGGTCTCCAAGGATTCTAAACTATCACATTAGCCCATGATTGCCTTTTAAGAATTCATTTAATTTCAATTTTCTTCTTAATTCTTTTATGGCTGGCATCTTTTCCTCTCTTGTTCTACCATGTCTGGTTTCTCCTTAAGGAGGATTGTCATATATTAGAATTCAGTTCACCTGGTTGTTTTGTAATCTTAAATCTCTGATGACTTTAAAACAAGGCAATGATTTTTTAGTTGGCTTTTATAATTGCTACTTTGGAAGTAATGTTATTAACACTTGGCTATATCCTAACTGGAAGAACTGGCATCAATTATCTATGCTACAAACATTTTTGAGTGCTTACCATGTGCCAAGTTCTATGCTAAGTGGGGTTTTGTGGGTCCAAATAGAATTAACTCTCCACTTGTAGTAAGAAGACTGAGGACTGATTACAACTCTGTATCTTACTTGATGTGTACTGCATCTTAGCTAGATATAAAACTATCTGTGTTCCCATTTTCTTTTTTTTTAACTCTTTTTTTTTTTTTTATGATAGTCACAGAGAAAGAGAGAGAGAGAAAGAGAGGCAGAGACACAGGCAGAGGGAGAAGCAGGCTCCATGCACCGGGAGCCCAATGTGGGATTCGATCCCGGGTCTCCAGGATTGCGCCCTGGGCCAAAGGCAGGCGCCAAACCACTGCACCACCCAGGGATCCCCATTTTCTTTTCTTTAGATAACTGGTTACTTTGTTTTAAGTATCAAATGTGATGTGAAAATATAAAATACTTTACTAAATAATTCATAATTTGGAAATATAATAAAATTATATTTGTTAATCTATCTTTCAGTGTAACTTTAGACTCCACAAAATTGCCAGTGTCTCATTATCACAACCTTACCTATAACAAACATTAAAAAGGTATTAAAGGTATTGAAGAATTATAAATTATTTTGAAATATGGTCCATTTGGTAACAAGCTTCACATTTTGGATTCCTATAAACGTTTTCAGAAACAGTGAAATTGGGATGAAATTGCCCTGTCATTGTGTATTATTTATACATTGGGTACAAATAGAAAAAGAACCCCACATATGAAACAAAGATAATAGAATTTTCCTCCTGACACAAATCCTCTCAAAAAAAAATCAAAATGAGTGGTATAAAGATTTATTGAGCTGAGTTGTTAGATTAGAAACATAATTTAAAAACAGGAGGAGACACTTTATTATAAAACTCATATTTTTATAGGTAAGAAATCAAAAGCCCAGAGAGGTTAAGTGATATGCTCAAGGTTACACAGAGAAATGACTGCATGATTGAAATGCCTATACAAGTCTCCTAACTCCTACCCCAGTGATCTTACCACTACCTTACATTGTAGTTCTGTAATAAGGCATGCTTCATTGTTTTATTATTTTAAATTAATGTTTATTTTTAAACTGTTTTAGATTTATGGAAAAATTCCAAATATCGTAGAGTGAGGACTGTGCTCAGTTTCCTCATTATTAACATCTTACATCAACATGATATTTGTTAAAATTAAGTAACCAATATCAATACATTATTAGCTGAAGTCCATAATTTTTTAAGATTGATTGAGGTTCTACCTCACATCCTTTTGTTTCCCAATCCTAGCCAAGTCATCACATTACATTAAATTTAGTTGCTATGTCTCCTCTTAGCTATGACAATTTGTCAAACTTTCTTGTCTTTGATGACCTTGACAGTTTTGAGGTTGGATAGTTATGCAGATTATCCCTCAACTGAGACTTTTTTAAAAGATTGTATTTATTTAATAGAGATATTGAGATCACAAGAGAGGGAGGACAACATAGGGAGAGGGAGGAGCAGGCTCCCGCTGAAGAGTGAGCTCAAGGCAGGACTCAATCCCAGGACCCTGGGATCAGGACCTGAGCCAAAGGCAGAAGCTTAACTAACTGAGCATCCAGGTGCCCCCTCAGTTGAGACTTGTGTGATGTCTTGCCCATGATTAGAGTGCAGTGATAGGTTTCACAAAGATTACATAGCTAAACCTCTATTTTCATCACATCATATCGAGGGTACATGCTATCCACCTATCACCGTTGATGTGATCTTAATGCCTAATAGAAGCAGTGTTTGTCAGATTTCTTCACTGTAAAGTTATTATTTTCTTCTATATTGTTCATAATTTGGAGGGAAATTACTATGTATTGCCCACACGTAAGGAGGAAGTGATATCCTACTTCCTGCAGAATGGAGCATTCTAAATTATTTAGAATTCTTCGTGGAGGATTTGTCTTCTCCAATTTATTCAATCATTTATTTCTTCTGGTATGAACACATGGACACTTAATTTTTACTTTCTGTTATAATCCAACAAGACTTTGCTTTGTTATTCAAAGCATTTCAAATTTGCCTACTCAGTTCTTCAGGTTCTTCAGTTATTTTCCATTGTCTTAACATACCTTATATCATTTGTAAGTAGCACTTCCTAAATTTTTTCTACTACAAAATGATCTATGCCCATTTTGTATATTTCCTGCTAGCGTCCTAGAATCAGTCATTGTTCTAAGAATCCTTTCTATATGCAGATTGATGTTTGAAACTAAGATATCAGCACCGTGTGTGTTCATTGCTCCTGGCTATCATTGTTTCTAGGCCCTCTTAGCTGACAGAGTTCTTTATCCATTTACCCCTGAAGTACCTTTTACTTGCCTCCAATTTTTGGCAAGTATGAATAAAACTACTATAAACATTGTGTGACTATTGTTTTTGCATTTGGGCAAATGCCAAGGAGAATGATTTCCAAATCATATGGTAAAACTATGTTTTGTTTTGTAAAAATATACCAAACTGTCTTCTAACGTAGCTATAAAATTTTGCATTGCCATCAATAATGGATGAGAGCTCCTGTTGTTTGACATCATTACCAGAATTTGATTTTGTCAGGTTTTGGATTTTAGTCCAGTCTAAGAAATACATAGTGGTTTTCATTGTTCTTTTAGTTTGCGGTGTTGAATTATGTAGAGCTTTGTTTCCATATGTTTACTTGACATTTGTATATCTTCTTTGGTAAGATGACTATTCATATATTTTACCCAGTTTTAAATTAAGTTCTAAGTCATCTTATGGTTATTTTTTAAAGATATTATGTATTTATTTGACAGGAGAGAGAGAGAGAACACAAGAAGGGGGGAGCCGCAGAGGTGGGAGAGGGAGAAGCAAGCTCATGGTTAAGCAGGGAGTCTATGTGGGGCTCCATCCCAGGACCCTGGGATCATGACCAAAGGCAGATGCTTAACTGACTGAGCCACCCAGATGCCCCTTATGGTTAAATTTCAAGAGTTCTTTGAATACAAGCCCTTTATCATATATATATTTTACTAAATGTAAGGTTTTGGTTTTTGTTTAATAATGTCAAACTTAATGTTCTCCTTTCAGGCATCATGCATTTGGTGTTGTATCTAAAATCCTGTCATCAGCCAAAGGTTTATCTAGATTTTCTCCTTCACCTTGTTTCCTTCAACAAGTTTAGTTTCTTACTTTATATTTAGATCTATGATGCATTTCACATTAATTTTTTTTCTGGCTATATTAGTTTTGTTTTGTTTTGGTATGTGGATGACCCATTCTTCCAGCACAGTTTATTGAAGAAACTATGCTTTCTCCATTGAATTTCTTTCTTTCTTTCTTTCTTTCTTTCTTTCTTTCTTTCTTTCTTTCTCTCTCTCTCTCTCTCTCTTTCTTCTTTCTTTCTTTCTTCCTTCCTTCCTTCCTTCCTTCCTTCCTTCCTTCCTTCCTTCCTTTCTTTCTTTCTTTCTTTCTTTCTTTCTTTCTTTCTTTCTTTCTTTCTTTCTTCTTTTTCTTCTCCTTTTATAAAGTAGTTGCTATATTTGTGTGGGCCTGTTTCAGTACTCTGTATTCTGTCCCATTGATTTATATGTCTGTCCATTCACCAATACCTCATTGTGTTGATTGTTATAATTTTATCGTAAATAAATTCATTTTTATATTAAATCTTGAAATCTAGTAATATAATTTCTCTATTTTTTTCATCTCTGTATTGACTATTCTGTTTCCCTCTTTCCATATGAACTTTAGACTTGATTGCTAATGTTATAATAGCTATCTGGGATATTTAAGATTGTATTGAGTCTGTAAATCAAGTGGTGAAGAAATTACACTTAACGATATTGACTCTTTCAATCCATAGACCTGGAATATTTTATTTGGAATACTTTATCTTGCATCTTAGTGTAATTTTCTTCATCTAAAATTCATATATATTTTATTAAATTTAGAGTTGTGCATTTCTGGTGCTATTTAAATGGTATTTATTTTATTTTTATTTATTTATTTTTGAGATTGTAGAGTGAGGGGGCAGAGGGAGAGAGAGAATCTTACAGGCTCCATGCCTACCATGGAGCTTGAAGTGGGGCTTAATCTCACAATCCTCAGGTCATGATCTAAGCCACCCAGGCACTCCAAATGAAATTTATTTTAATTTTAATTTCAAAATATGTATTTTTAATTCTTTAGGATTTTCTACATAAAAAATCCTGACATTTATGAATACAGAGAGATTTATTTCTTCTTTTCCAGTCTGCACACCTTTTATTTTCTTTTATTGTATTATTATACTGAGTAAAATAATCAACATGATGCTGAATGGAAATGATGAGGGAGGACATTATCATTTTCTGGATGCTTGAGGAAAAGCATTTAGTTTTTTCTAGGAAGTGTGAGGTTAGCTATAGGTTTTTATAGATGTTCTTTTTCAAATGGGGTAATCTTACCTCTTTTTAATTTCTGAGAGCTTTTAAAAAATCATTAATGACACTTAATTTTGTCAAATACTTTTTATATTAATTGATATGGTCATATTATTTTTCTTCTTTATCCTGTTGATATGGTGGATTTCCCTAATGACTTTCAAATATTGAATAAACTTTACCTACCTACAATAAATCCCACTTTCTGTTGGTGTATAATTATTTTTTACCTATTTAGATATGCTATAATATTTTCTTGACCATTTTTGCATCATTGTCTATGAAAAATAATGGTCTGTACTTTTCCTTTCTTCAATGTGTCTATCAGATTTTAGTATTACAGTAATATAGAACTGAGAATAAGATAGAAAGTATCCTCCTGTTTCTATTTTCTAGAAGAGATTGTAAAATTGATATCATTTCTTCCTAAATATGAGTAGAATTCACCAATGATACCATCTGGTTCTGGGCTTTCTTTTTTAGATGATTAATTATTGATTCACTTTATTTAATAGATATAGGCCTATTTAAATTATATATTTCTCTTCGTGTGAGTTTTGGTAATCTGTGTCTTTCAATGATTTGGTCCATTTCTTTTACATTATCAATTTATGTTTACAGAGTTGTTCATGGGATTATATTGCTATTCTTTTAATGTGCATATAATCAGTAATGATGACCCCCCATTTAATTTCTGATATTGATAATATTTCTCTTTCTCTTTATTCCTGATTAACTTGGCTAGGTGTTTATAAAATTTATTGATTTTTCCCCCAAAGATGCAGCTTTTGATTTATGAATTTTTTCTTATTTTCCATTTTCAAAATAATTGATATTTGCTACAGTTCTTACTGTTTCTTTTCTTCTGCTTACCTTAAGTTTAAATTGTTCTTTCTGTAGTTTATTATGGTGGAATCTTATAATACTGATTTTAGATCTTTCTTCTTTTCTAAGATCTACATTTAAAGTACAAATTTCCCTCCAATTACTGCTTAGGTTGCATCCCTCAAATATTAGTAAGTTGTATTTTGTTTTCATTATTTAAAGTATTTTGTATTCTCTTGAATTTCTTGTCTTGTATTACTTACAAGTGTTTGTTTTTTAATCTCCAAATATTTGGAGATTGATTTGGTTTCTTTATTGATTTCCAGTTTAATTCTATTGTGGAATAAGAATATAATTTGTATGATTTTTATACTCATGAAGTTGTTAAGAAGTTTTTAAGACAAAAAGTGTGGTCTGTCTTGGTGAATACTTCTTAGCATATTAAAAAAATGTATATTATGCTATTTCGGATAGATTATCCTAAAAATGTCAAATTGATTGATACTTAAGTTGATTGAAAAAGGATGTCCTTAGTGATTATCAGTTAACTTGGCCTATTAATTAATGCCAAAGAAATGTTGAAATTTTTTACAATGATAGTGGATTTGTCCATTTCTTCTTTCAATTCTATTATATCTTGCCTCACCTATTTTTATATTCTGTTCTTCAGTACATAAACATTTAAGATGATTCTGCCTTCATGAAAAAATTGAACCTTTTATCAATGTGCAATGCTTTATTTTATTCCCCTGGTGATTTCCCTTGAAGTCAGCCTTATCTGAATTTAAGACAGTGACTTTCTCTTAGCACAGTATATTTTCTCCCTCCTTGGGCTTTAAAACTCTGAGTATTTATATTAAAAGTAGGTTTCAGAATCCTTGGGTGGCTCAGCGGTTTAGCACCTGCCATTGGCCCAGGGCATGATTCTGGAGTCACTGGATCAAGTCCCACATCGGGCTCCTTGCATGGAACCTGCTTCTTCCTCTCCCTGTGTCTCTGCCTCTCTCTCTCTTTCTGTGTGTCTTTCATGAATAAACAAATAAAATCTTAATAAATAAATAAATGTAAGTTTCTTATATTAAATCTATAATGAGGTCTTTTTATTTCTTATCCCCTTTGACAATCTCTGTCTTTTAACAGTTTTAATTTAATAATATTAAAGTAATTATTAATGTAATTGAATTAATATCTACTATATTGTTAAGTATATTCTATTCATTGTATTTCTTTCTCTTATTTCTTTTATATCTTCTCTGGTCTTAATTGAATATTTTATGTAATTCCATTTTATCTGCTTTGTTAGCATATCAATTATATTTACATAACTTTTCAAATTCAATTTATGGAATTCTAGAATCTATAATATATATTTTAATAAATGTATGTACATTGCCTAATAATATTGCATGTGCAGTGTAATAGAGGTAGTGGAGGTAACTTACAACAGTTGCATTTCCAATTCCTTCTACCTTTACCTATGGAAGTGCTATTACTCATTTCACTGATTCATATGCTATAATCACCACAAATATTGTTACTATTACATTAAACATCAATTATGTCTAAATCTATTAAGAAGAAAAGAAGAAAACATTTTATTTTATCTTTATTTTTCCTCCAAGGCTCTTCCTTTCTTTATGTAGATCTGAATTTCTGAACTGTATCATTAATATTTCTTGCAGGACAGGTCTCTTGGTGATGATTTTGTTTTTCTGTTTGTGTGAGAAAGTTTTCAGTACTCCTTCACTTTGAAAGACAATTTTGCTGGATATAGAATTCAAGGATGATCAATTTTTAGTTTAAGCAATATTTATATGTCATTCTACTCTCTTGACTGCATGCTTTCCAATGAGAAATCCACTATAATTCTTTTACTAATTCCTATATGGTTTATATTTCTCTCCCCAGCTCTCCCTCTTTTTCTTTTTTTTTTTAAATTTATTTTTTATTGGTGTACAATTTACTAACATACAGAATAACCCCCAGTGCCCGTCACCCATTCACTCCCACCCCCCGCCCTCCTCCCCTTCTACCACCCCTAGTTCCTTTCCCAGAGTTAGCAGTCTTTACGTTCTGTCTCCCTTTCTGATATTTCCCACACATTTCTTCTCCCTTCCCTTATATTCCCTTTCACTATTATTTATATTCCCCAAATGAATGAGAACATATAATGTTTGTCCTTCTCCGACTGACTTACTTCACTCAGCATAATACCCTCCAGTTCCATCCACGTTGAAGGAAATGGTGGGTGTTTGTCATTTCTAATAGCTGAGTAATATTCCATTGTATACATAAACCACATCTTCTTTATCCATTCATCTTTCGTTGGACACCGAGGCTCCTTCCACAGTTTGGCTATCGTGGCCATTGCTGCTATAAACATCGGGGTGCAGGTGTCCCGGCTTTTCATTGCATTTGTATCTTTGGGGTAAATCCCCAACAGTGCAATTCCTGGGTCGTAGGGCAGGTCTATGTTTAACTCTTTGAGGAACCTCCACACAGTTTTCCAGAGTGGCTGCACCAGTTCACATTCCCACCAACAGTGTAAGAGGGTTCCCTTTTCTCCGCATCCTCTCCAACAGTTGTTGTTTCCTGTCTTGTTAATTTTCCCCATTCTCACTGGTGTGAGGTTGTATCTCATTGTGGTTTTGATTTGTATTTCCCTGATGGCAAGTGATGCAGAGCATTTTCTCATATGCATGTTGGCCATGTCTATGTCTTCCTCTGTGAGATTTCTCTTCATGTCTATTGCCCATTTCATGATTGGATTGTTTGTTTCTTTGGTGTTGAGTTCAATAAGTTCTTTATAGATCTTGGATACTAGCCCTTTATCTGATAGGTCATTTGCAAATATCTTCTCCCATTCTGTAGGTTGTCTTTTAGTTTTGTTGACTGTATCCTTTGCTGTACAAAAGCTTCTTATCTTGATGAAGTCCCAAGAGTTCATTTTTGCTCTTGTTTCTTTTGCCTTCGTGGATGTATCTTGCAAGAAGTTACTATGGCCGAGTTCAAAAAGGGTGTTGCCTGTGTTCTCCTCTAGGATTTTGATGGAATCTTGTCTCACATTTAGATCTTTCATCCATTTTGAGTTTATCATTGTGTATGGTGAAAGAGAGTGGTCTAGTTTCATTCTTCTGCATGTGGATGTCCAATTTTCCCAGCACCATTTATTGAAGAGACTGTCTTTCTTACAAGGATAGTCTTTCCTCCTTTATTGAATATTAGTTGGCCATAAAGTTCAGGGTCCACTTCTGGATTCTCTATTCTGTTCCACTGATCTATGTGTTTGTTTTTGTGCCAGTACCACACTGTCTTGATGACCACAGCTTTGTAGTACAGCCTGAAATCTGGCATTGTGATGCCCCCAGATATGGTTTTCTTTTTTAAATTCCCCTGGCTATTCGGGGTCTTTTCTGATTCCACACAAATCTTAAAATAATTTGTTCTAACTCTCTGAAGAAAGTCCATAGTATTTTGATAGGGATTGCATTAAACGTGTATATTGCCCTGGGTAACATTGACATTTTCACAATATTAATTCTGCCAATCCATGAGCATGGAATATTTTTCCATCTCTTTGTGTCTTCCTCAATTTCTTTCAGAAGTGTTCTATAGTTTTGAGGGTATAGATCCTTTACATCTTTGGTTAGGTTTATTCCTAGGTATCTTATGCTTTTGGGTGCAATTGTAAATGGGATTGACTCCTTAATTTCTCTTTCTTCAGTCTCATTGTTAGTGTATAGAAATGCCACTGATTTCTGGGCATTGATTTTGTATCCTGCCACGCTACCGAATTGCTGTATGAGTTCTAGCAATCTTGGGGTGGAGACTTTTGGGTTTTCTATGTAGAGTATCATGTCATCAGCGAAGAGGGAGAGTTTGACTTCTTCTTTGCCAATTGGAATGCCTTTAATGTCTTTTTGTTGTCTGATTGCTGAGGCTAGGACTTCCAGTACTATGTTGAACAGCAGTGGTGAGAGTGGACATCCCTGTCTTGTTCCTGATCTTAGGGGAAAGGCTCCCAGTGCTTCCCCATTGAGAATGATATTTGCTGTGGGCTTTTCATAGATGGCTTTTAAGATGTCGAGGAATGTTCCCTCTATCCCTACACTCTGAAGAGTTTTGATCAGGAATGGATGCTGTATTTTGTCAAATGCTTTCTCTGCATCTAATGAGAGGATCATATGGTTCTTGGTTTTTCTCTTGCTGATATGATGAATCACATTGATTGTTTTATGGGTGTTGAACCAGCCTTGTGTCCCAGGGATAAATCCTACTTGGTCACGGTGAATGATTTTCTTAATGTACTGTTGGATCCTATTGGCCAGTATCTTGTTGAGAATTTTTGCATCCATGTTCATCAGGGATATTGGTCTGTAATTCTCCTTTTTGGTGGGGTCTTTGTCTGGTTTTGGAATTAAGGTGATGCTGGCCTCAGAACGAATTTGGAAGTACTCCATCTCTTTCTATCTTTCCAAACAGCTTTAGGAGAATAGGTATGGTTTCTTCTTTAAACATTTGATAGAATTCCCCTGGGAAGCCATCTGGTGCTGGACTCTTGTGTCTTGGGAGGTTTTTGATGACTGCTTCAATTTTCTTCCTGGTTATTGGCCTGTTAAGGTTTTCTATTTCTTCCTGTTCCAGTTTTGGTAGTTCGTGGCTTTCCAGGAATGCGTCCATTTCTTCTAGATTGCCTAATTTATTGGCGTATAGCTGTTCATAATATGTTTTTAAAATCGTTTGTATTTCCTTGGTGTTTTTAGTGATCTCTCCTTTCTCATTCATGATTTTATTAATTTGAGTCTCCTCTCTCTTCTTTTTAATAAGGCTGGCTAATGGTTTATCTATCTTATTAATTCTTTCAAAGAACCAACTCCTGGTTCTGTTGATCTATTCTACAGTTCTTCTGGTCTCGATTTCGTTGAGTTCTGCTTGAATCTTTATTAACTCCCTTCTTCTCTTGGGTGTAGGTTCTATTTGCTGTTTTTTCTCTAGCTCCTTTATGTGTAAGGTTAGCTTTTGTATTTGAGTTCTTTCCAGTTTTTGAATGGATGCTTGTATTGCGATGTATTTCCCCCTTAGGACTGCGTTTGCTGTATCCCAAAGATTTTGAACGGTTGTATCTTCATTCTCATTAGTTTCCATGAATCTTTTTAATTCTTCCTTAATTTCCTGGTTGACCCTTTCATCTTTTAGCAGGATGGTCCTTAACCTCCACGTGTTTGAGGTCCTTCCAAACTTCTTGTTGTGATTTAGTTCTAATTTCAAGGCATTATGGTCTGAGAATATGCAGGGGATGATCCCAATCTTTTGGTATCGGTTCAGACCTGATTTGTGACCCAATATATGGTCTATTCTGGAGAAAGTTCCATGTGCACTTGAGAAGAATGTGTATTCAGTTGAGTTTGGATGTAAATTTCTGTAGATATCTGTGAAATCCATCTGGTCCAGTGTATAATTTAAAGCTCTCGTTTCTTTGGAGATGTTGTGCTTAGAAGACCTATCGAGTATAGAAAGAGCTAGATTGAAGTCACCAAGTATAAGTGTATTATTATCTAGGTATTTCTTCACTTTGGTTAATAATTGATTTATATATTTGGCAGCTCCCACATTCGGGGCATATATATTGAGGATTGTTAAGTCCTCTTGTTGAATAGATCCTTTAAGTATGATATAGTGTCCCTCTTCATCTCTCACTACAATCTTTGGGGTAAATTTTAGTTTATCTGATATAGGGATGGCTACCCCTGCTTTCTTTTGAGGGCCATTTGAATGGTAAATGGTTCTCCAACCTTCTATTTTCAGGCTGTAGGTGTCCTTCTGTCTAAAATGAGTCTCTTGTAGACAGCAAATAGATGGGTCCTGCTTTTTTATCCAGTCTGAAACCTTGCGCCTTTTGATGGGGTCATTAAGCCCATTCACATTCAGAGTTACTATTGAGAGATATGAATTTAGTGTCATCATGATAACTATTCAGTCCTTGTTTTTGTGGAATATTCCACTGAACTTCTTCTTAAAGGGGAATTTTAAGAGTCCCCTTTAAAATTTCTTGCAGAGTTGGTTTGGAGGTCACATATTCTTTCAGTTCCTGCCTGTCTTGGAAGGTCTTTATCTCTCCTTCCATTCTGAATGAGAGCCTTGCTGGATAAAGTATTCTTGGTTGCATGTTCTTCTCATTGAGGACCCTGAATATATCCTGCCAGCCCTTTCTGGCCTGCCAGGTCTCTGTGGAGAGGTCTGCTGTTCCCCTAATACTCCTCCCCATAAAAGTCAGGGATTTCTTGTCTCTTGCTGCTTTAAGGATCTTCCCTTTATCTTTGGAATTTGCAAGCTTCACTATTAAATGTCGAGGTGTTGAACGGTTTTTATTGATTTTAGGGGGGGGATCTCTCTATTTCCTGGATCTGAATGCCTGTTTCCCTTCCCAGATTAGGAAAGTTTTCAGCTATGATTTGTTCAAATACATATTCTGGCCCTCTGTCCCTTTTGGCGCCCTCGGAACCCCAATTAAACATAGGTGTTTCTTCCTCAGGCTGTCGTTTATTTCCCTTAATCTATCCTCATGGTCTTTTAATTGTTTGTTTTTTTTTTCTGTTTCCCTCTTTGCCATCAACTTGTCTTTTATGTCACTCACTCGTTCTTCCACCTCGTTAACCCTCATCGTTAGGACTTCTAGCTTGGATTGCATCTCATTCAATTGATTTTTAATTTCTGCCTGATTAGCTCTAAATTCTGCAGTCATGAAGTCTCTTGAGTCCTTTATGCTTTTATTAGAGCCACCAGTAGCTTTATAATAGTGCTTCTGAATTGGCTTTCTGACATTGAATTGTAATCCAAATTTTGTAACTCTGTGGGAGAGAGGACTGTTTCTAATTCTTTCTTTTGAGGTGAGGTTTTCCTTCTAGTCATTTTGCTCAGTGCAGAGTGGCCAAAAGCAAGTTGTATTGGGAATAGGAGAAAAAGAGAGGAGAGAAAGAAGGAAAGAAAAGAGAAAAAGAAAAAGAAAAAGGGAAGAAAAAAAGAAAAAAGAGAAGAAAAAGACAAAGAAAAAGAAAGGAAGGGAAAAAAGGGTGGGGGAAGCAAACAGAAATCAAGAAGAAAAAAGAAAGAAAAGAAGAAAAGAAAGAAAAGAAGAAAAAAGAAAGAAAAGAAAAAGAAAAGAAAAGAAGAAAAGAAAAGAAAAGAAAAGAAAAAAGAAAGAAAAGAAAAGAAAAGAGAAAAGAAAAGAAAGAAAAGAAAAGAAAAGAAAAGAAAGAAAAGAAAAAAAGAAAAGAAAAGAAAGAAAAGAAAAGAAAAGAAAAGAAAAGAAAAAAAGAAAAGAAAAGAAAAGAAAAGAAAAGAAAAGAAAAGAAAAGGAAAGAAAAGAAAAACCACGGGGGAGTATCTTCTGATTCTGTGTACTGTAAGTCCCTTGGCTTCCCCTGGAACTTGTCCGTCCAGCGGGTCTGGGGGCGGGGCCTGTTGTGCTGATTCTCAGGTGTTAGCAGTTGGGGGAGCTGCTGTGCCCCTGCCTGGTGCAGGGCTCAGTGGGGGTTGTTTACCCCGTGAGGCCGCAGGAGGAACAGCCCCAGTGGCGGGGCCAGCTCTGGAAACCTGGATTCAGCTCCGGCAGGAACTCCGTCTGCAGGGCCTGGAGGCTCCGGGCGGGGCCGATGATCTGCTCAGCTGGGGCAGGAGCGTCCTCGCTGTCCTGGGCCCTCCCGGCCTCTGCCTGTCCCGGGGGAGGCCGGATCCTGGGCTGTGTCCCGGCGCCCTGTGCTCCGGGTCTGCGCTGTTGGATTCGCGCTCCCGCCCCGCAGCCCCCTCCGTGTGGAGCCTCTTCCTCCGCCCGAGCCCCCCGAGCTGCTCCCCCCCGCAGCCCCCTCCGCGGAGCCGCCGCCCGAGCCCCCCCGAGCTGCTCCGGGTCCCGCCGGGTCCCGCCGTGCGCGCTGCAGCCCTTAGGGAGCTCGGGGCGCTCTCCCGGGGCGCAGGTGCTGTTAGTGTCCCCGGGAGACCGAGGGCATCCCTGCCCTCCTGGGTCCTGCTCCAGCTCCCCGCGAGCCCCTTTCCCCGGGGAAGGTCGGTGCAGCTCCTGCTCCTCCGGGACGGGGCTCTCCTGTCCTGGGGACACTCGCCCCGGCCTCAGCCCGGCTCCTCGCGGGCCCCTCCCCCTTGGAGGCCTTTTGTTTCTTTATTTCTTTTTCCCCGTCTTCCTACCTTGATAGAAGCGCGAACTCTTCTCACTGTAGCATTCCAGGTGTTCTCTCTTTAATTCTCAGGCCGAATTCATAGATTTTCAGGATGATTTGAAGGACATCTAGGTAATTTGGTGGGGACAGGTGATTTGGGGACCCTTCTCTCGCCGTCTTGCCCTTCCTCCTCTCCCTCTTTTTCTTTCAAGATTGCTTGTTTTCTTCTTTTTTTCAGTTGAAATATGATGTGTCAATTTTTTGTTATTTATTCTGCTTGATGTTTTCTGAAATATCTTAGTCTATGGCTTGGTGTCTATCATTAGTTTGGTAAAAATGTCAGCTATTTTTACCTCAAATATGTCTTCCTCTCTGTTTTTTTCTTTTTTTATCCTCTGGTTTTACATTTACCCATGCCATAACTTTGAAATTATCCCGTAGCTTTTGTATATTTTGTTTTGCTCTTGTTTTTATTTTTCTTCCATTCTTTTTTTATCTTCCCATTTCAGTTTGGGAGGTTTCTGCTAAATGTCTTCATGCTCACTGATTGTTAATTTGACTATGCAGAGTCTGTTAATGGTCCCATCAAACGGTAGTCTTCATTTATGTTAGTATACTAACATGCTTTTGATTTCTGTTTTCTTTTGATACTTTTTTTATAATTTTCATGTCTCTGATAATACTACTTATCTAGCTGGTATGCTGTTTCTAATTTTCCATCATAGCTCTTAACATGCAAGTTATAGTTGTTTTAAACTCTCTAATATCTTAAAGTCTATATCAATTCTGAGTCGTGTTGTGATATTTACTTTATCTTTTTAGAATATGTGGGTTTTTAAAATTTTTGCCTTTTCGAAGGCTTTGTAACTTTTTGTTGAAAGCCAGACATGATATATTGAATAATAGGTTTGAAGTAAATAAGCCTCTTGTGTGAGGTCATCTGTTAATCTGGCTATAAGTGGAGCTTTATTTAATATTCACCATAGCTCTAGGTGCCAAAGGCCTCAAATTCATCTAATGGTTTTGTTTTGTTTTGTTTTGGTCTTTTCTTTTGTCGTTGAGTTTCCCTTAGAACTGGGTGTTATTATGTTGACAAATCAAACTTAAATAAAAACAAATGTAAAAAAAACAAGAAAAAGAACTACTCCAAGTGGATTCTGCACCTTGCAATTATTTCAGCTGAAATCCAGTGTTTTTATACAGTAATCTTAAAATATGAGAGAGGGGAAGTGTTTTGTTGTTTTATGGTCTTTTTAGTTGTCAGGCTTTTAGTTGCCCTGTATAGCAGGACTGTGATCTTCACAAGTAATTCTCAATTATGCCTCCCTCCTTAGGTAAGCCAGAATCACTAGAGAGGGCTGGAATAAAAGGAATGCACTTTCTCTAATGGCTTGGGAAGAGTCTCTTGTAAAGTACTTCTCCTGGAATATACACCTTTTCTTACAGAGAATACTCTGGAGGTATTTTACAAGGATTGCTCTCCCTTTCTCCCTGACAAGTGGGATACTTTTATTGTAAGTATCTGGAGGGAATAGAAGGGAAGGGAGAAGAAATGGGTGGAAATATCAGAAAGGGAGACAGAACATAAAGACTCCTAACTCTGGGAAACGAACTAAGGGTGGTGGAAGGGGAGGAGAGCGGGTAATGGGGGTGAATGGGTGACGGGCACTGATGGGGGCACTTGACGGGATGAGCACTGGGTGTTATTCTGTATGCTGGCAAATTGAACACCAATAAAAAACAAATTTATTATAAAAAAAAGTAAGTATCTGGTGGGATTCAGAGAAATAAAAGCCATGAACGTATACGGTATCTTTAAGACTGAAGCCCTCCAAAAGTCTCTCATGTTAGTTCATACTCAGACTCCATCAATTTGTCAAATTTACCATTTATGTGTTTCTCTCAGTTTGTGACTCCAGTGATTTTCTCCAGGTTTTGGGGTGGTAGTTTTTACTGCAATCTGTTTTTTGAAGGATTCACAAAAAGTCATTTATCTTAAGTTTTTTTTTTTTTTTTTTGCTTTTACTGTTGTTTAATATTTGAGTGTTGGCTTCCAAGCTCTTTACATTGTAGAGATGGGACTGAATATCTATTTTTCACACTAAAAAAAATATTTTAGAAATATTTTCCATCAATAATAACATTTGTGCTTTTTATATATGTTTTATCATTTGATGGCATCAACTCATCGTACATTCTGCTTGGTGATTTCCATCATGACATTTTAAGGGCAGGATATTTGGTTAATGGCCTGCATGACTCCAAGTTAAATAGCCATATCTGTATTTTTTAAAATACTCTTCCTATTTTTGGCCCTTTATTTTATGCATTTCTTCTTCTTTCTTACTTTCACTCTCTACCAGGTAGATATTTTATTTCAGGTAAATCTAAGGAATCCTTCTCCACTGTTCCAGAGGCACAACAATTTTGCTTACCTACTAAAGCAAACTTGAAAAAAGGAAAGACAAGGACAATTTGAAAGACTAATATTTAATTAAGAGATTAAATTGTATAAAATATTTAAGCCTGATTTACAGGCAGATGAACTTTCAAGTAACAGATTTGGTAAGTCTAAGTCTATCCAGTGGCTGCAAACCTACAAGGAAGACTATACAAGAATAAGAGAATAAAAAATAATTATCTATTAAACTATAGAGTAAATAAATGTTAGTCTATCTTACAAGTTAAGTATTCCACACACACACACACACACACACATATCAAAAAAATGCCTTTTCAAGGATATTTATATCTCTTTTACATATTATATATTCATATTTCAAATTTTAAGGCAATGTTCATTAAAAGGAAATCTGAAATAGCTTTCTAGGGAAGTAAATAAATAGCTCTGACAGCTTTTAAACTGGTTTAACTATATTTAGTACCAGAAAGGTCCACAATATCACTGACAGAACATGATCATATGAGTAATGTATTATCAGATGCTTTGTGTTTAAAGCAATATTCCTTGATAAATGCAAATAGTTCCTTTATATATGGAAGAATCATGACCTTTAAAAGCAGCCACTCCCGGGATACTTGTTATTTGAAACTTTTTCCTATGTGGGCAGTGTCTTGGTGGGCAGTGAGAAGTTAAATCCTTGGTTTCTTTTTTGTTTTTGTTTTTTTTTATGACTTATATTCTTTTTTTTAATTATTTTTATTTTTTTTATTTATTTATGATAGTCATACAGAGAGAGAGAGAGAGGCAGAGACATAGGCAGAGGGAGAAGCAGGCTCCATGCACCGGGAGCCTGACGTGGGACTCGATCCCGGGGCCTCCAGGATCGTGCCCTGGGCCAAAGGCAGGCGCCAAACCACTGCGCCACCCAGGGATCCCAAATCCTTGGTTTCTGTACCATAATCTTTTTTGTAACTATGAGCACGCAGTACATAAAATGGATTTTGCATATAAAGACTAAGGCTTGAATTTTTAAAAAGACAATATCATTAGGCAAGTTTTACTTAAGGAAAAGAATACTGAGTTGGAATTTGGAGATCTATATTATAAAATAAGCTCTTATGGAACATGTGATGTGACCAGGAGCAGGCCATATTTTCCCTTGGCTTCATGTCCTCCACTCTATAGATTTGAACTATATAAAAGTTTATAATCATCAAGAGATTTCAGGTTAAAATATTAAGAATCTCAGGAATACATTACTCCTTTCTAACAAGAAAATGGCAAGTGGTCATATTTTTTAGAGTCTAATAAAAACATGAGATTCCAAGGTAATTTAGTGAGATACATCCAAAGAGTTGTAAATTCTGCAATATAAAGTAATGCACATGAACTGATTCCTCTTTGATGTAACAGTGACAGAATGTGGTAGCCAACATAGAAATGGTTAAGCAATTGGGCAATGAAAAGAAATAAAAGGCATCCAAATTGGCAAGGAAAAAGTAAAATTTACACTATTTGCAGATGATATGCTATTTTACATTAAAAAAAAAACAGGAAATTCCACCAAAAAGCAGGTAAAACAAATTCAGTAAAGTTATAGGATACAAATGAATATACAGAAATCTATTGCACTTCTATACACTAAATATGAAGCATCAGAAAGAGAAATTAAGGAATCAATCTCATTTACTATTACAGCAAAAATAAAATACCTAGGAATACCTAACCAAAGAGGTGAAAGACCTGTAATCTGAAAACTCTAAAGCAATGATAAAAGAAATTGAAGAAAGCACAAAGAAATGGAAGAACATTCCATGTTCATGGGTTGGAAGGACAAATGTTGTTAAAATATCTATATACACAAAGCAATCTATAGACTTAATGCAATCCCTATCAAAATATTAGTAGCATTTTTCACAGAACTGGAACAAATAATCCTGATATTATTTGGAGCCACAAACAACACTGAATAGCCAAAACAATCTTGAAAAAAACAAAAGAAACAAAGCTGGAGGTATCATAATTCCCAACTGCAAGTTATACTGCAAAGGTATAGTAATCAAATCAGTATGGTACTGGCAGAAAAAAAGGCACATAGATTAATAGAACAGTATGGCCCAGACACAAACTCATGATTATATCGTCAATTAATATTTGACAAAAGGAGCGAAAATATACAATTTTCAACAAATACTTTTGGGAAAAGTGAACAGCTACATGCAAAAGAGAGAAACTAGACCACTTTCTTTTTTTTTTAATTTTTATTTATTTATGATAGTCACACACACAGAGAGAGAGAGAGGCAGAGACATAGGCAGAGGGAGAAACAGGCTCCATGCACCGGGAGCCCGACATGGGATTTGATCCCGGGTCTCCAGGATCGCGCCCTGGGCCAAAGGCAGGCGCTAAACCGCTGCGCCACCCAGGGATCCCCTAGACCACTTTCTTAAACCATTCACAAAAATAAACTCAGAATGAATTAAAGACCTAAATATGAGACCTGAAACTATAAAAATCTTTGAAGAGAACACAGGTAGTAATTTCTCTGGCATCAGACAAAGCAACATTTTTCTAAGTATGTCTCTAGAGGCAAGGAAAATAAAAGCAAAAATAAACTACATCAAAATAAAATTTTTCTGCACAGCAATGGAAATAATCAACAAAATTAAGTGACAATCTACTGAATGGGAGAAGATATTTGTAAATAATATCCCATAAAGGGTTAGTGTGCAAAATATATAAAAATGTTGCATAGCTCAACACACACACACACACACACACACACAAATAATCCAACTAAAAATGGGCAGAAGACATGAACAGACTTTTTTTTCCGAAGAAGACATCTGGAAGGTGAATAAACACATCAAAAGATGTTCAACATCTCTCATCATCAGGGAACTGCACATCAAAACTAGAAGATAATGGAATATTACTCAGCCATAAAAATGAATTAAATCTTGCCATTTGCAACAACATGGATGTATTAGAGAATATAATGCTAAGTGAAATTACTGAGTCAGAGGAAGATAAATATCAAATGATTTCACTCATATGTGGAACTTAAGAAATAATACAAATGAACAAATAAAAAATAGAAGAGAGAGAGAGACCAAGAAACAGACTCTTATATAGAGAACAAAGAGATGGTTACCATAGTGGAGGTGGGGGATGGATGAAACAGGGGATGGGAATTAAAGAGTTTACAATTATCATCATTACCATTTTATTCACAAGTTCCAAGGAGTAGGTTTTAGATATTTTTAGGCTGGCTTTATTCTGCCTACCAAGAAGGTATAAGCACTTTGCAAAACTCATTGTCATTTTCTTAAAAATTTAAGTCTACATCTGCCTCTTTACCTAGAAATTCTGCTTCTGAGTATATACCCAAAGAAAGAAAAGCATGTCTACAAGAAAAGTTATACAAAATGTGTACAAATTTTATTCATATTAGTTCTAACATTGAAAGATCTCGAATGTCCATCAACATGAGAATGGAGAAAAAATGGTGGATGGTGGATATTCATTCATAAAAAGGTACAGACATTTGATACATAACAAAACGTGGATGTATCTTTAAACTATTTTACTTGGTGAAATAGGACACAGCATACACATGCTGTATTTTCCATTAATATGAAACTGAAGAATAGGCAAAATTAGCCTATGCTGAAGGTGATCACATCTTTGGTTTTCTAGAAGCAGGATTGTCTAGGAAGAGGCATGAGAAATGTTACATGTCCTCATATCATTCATCAAACCTGATTAAATGTTGCACTTAAGATCTGAGCTTTCAGTATATCTAAAATATGCTTCAAAAAATAAGATCTGTCAAGGTCTAAGATGCTCTGGTTCTACAAAAGATAAATTTTTATTTTACTTGTATTTTTAAAAAATGATATTTAGATTCTAAAAATGAAATATATTATTTCTAAATTATTTTAGGTATTTAGAAAGTATTTATCTTTTCAAGCAAGATTACCTGAAAAATTTTAATTTCCTGTCCAGACACAATAAACAATATTTTTGAGCTTTATTTCTTTAGTTCTATCCTTTTAAGAGCCAAGATAATAACTAGTGAATGTCTGAGGGACAAAAATACTCATTTAAAAATGGGAGATTTAGTATTAAAAAGAGTTCAGATCAAGAAGTTAGATTTCATTTTGCAGAAGACAATTCATCAATAACTTTCAGTATTGCTAGCCAATCTCAACATTGATATGATTCAGAAGGATGTTTTTGATTTTAATATTATTTCTTGTTCTATAATCTTGTTCCAAAGCTGTTAAAAACAACACAGCAGATGGTGGTGACCAATTGGAGGACAGAGGAAAGTAAGGAGTAAGAATACAGTTTTCTTTCTGCAAACATTTTTCATTGTGGAATATGACTTACAGAAAGACAGTTCATAGTTTAGAAACCTTCTCCACATGGATAACACATTTGGAGATGGCTAAAAGAATAAGTCTTCTCTGAGGCATAATGAGTTTGGGCAGCAATTTCCTCAAACAAAACTAATTAATTACATGGAGGACCTCTTATTCACTGCAGTCAAATAGAGTACAAACTGAATAGATGAAGAATTATACAATACATAACACAGATGTTTTAAATTAAAATGTATAAATGCACATTTATTCACACATTGAATATGGGTCATACAATTGGAGTTTGGTCTATTTTCTTCTATAGATCTTGTTTAGTTTCATTTTAACTATTTAAAAAGATGCTACAATATAAAATAAATCTAAATGCAGAAACTTCAACATTTTTAATATCGTCACAACTTATTCCCTAGCATTTGTAGTTGTTTAATTTTATTTACTCTCTCCAAATCATTTATTTATATTGAACAAATTTTCTATTTCTCCACCAATATTTTAATGTATTACTTAATAGTGAATAAATAGTGATAGAAGTAAGGGTGGCTAGGTGCCTCAGTTGGTTGGGAAACTGACTGTTGATTTCAGCTCAGGTCATGATCTCAGGGTTCTGGGACTGAGCTCCACACTCAGCAGGGAGTCTGAGGATTTATCTCCTTCTCCCTCTCCCACTCTCCCTGCTCATGCTCTCTCTCTCTCTCTCTCTCACTCACACACACACACACACACACACACACACACACACAAATCTTAAAAAATAAGTGGCAAGAGTGGGGCTGGGAACAAATACAACTTCTTACTCTCACCTGAAGTTGCTTATTTGGCTCACCTAGTAGGAGACACATGGGGGTGTCCTGGAGAGTAATCTGTTAGGTACATATAGCCAGTGTATGCAACTAACAGATGAGTATTTTTAAGTGTTTTGTAGAGAAAGTGGTTATTTTTGATGAACTTGTTAAAGGAGGCTGATTAAGAAAACCTCTTTTGAAGTAATAATTGACATAGTGCTGCAAGTCTGGACTGTCATTATCTGTAAACTCTACTTCCTTTCCTGACTCTTTATATGATATTTAATGATGGCTCTGTCTTTTCAGGAGCCCAATCATACACATAGAAACCATACATGATTTTTGTATTTTCTCATTTCTGATAATCAATCATATTTATCAACTAGAATTATAGCCTCTATATGCCTACCTAAGCTAGTTTCTGACTAGTATTCTTCCTGCAAAATAACAAATGCACACATACACATACACATAAACATGCACACAATGCATGTTTCATGGATTATTGCTATTTGCTATTATTGCTAAAATAGAGAATAACTCACAAGTCAAAACTACATTAGAGGGTAAACTAAATTGCCCCAAACATCTTGGAATTCATGGCCATTTAAGAAAATTCACACATATCCACAAACATTCTCACTTTTAGTACCTCCTGTAGGTTAGCATATTATATTTGGGGTCATGGGAATAAACTGCTTATGCTGTAGATTCTATCCCCATTACCATCTGTACGGCTAATACTAAAAACTGAATAGTCATCAAGAGACGATCTCAGACATTTAAATAGCAAAGCTGCTTTTCTTAAGCCCTTCAGCTTATACCTCAACCCTAGCGTTATGCCTCTCACATCTTCTCATTTATTCTTTCACATTCACATCTGAATAAAAATTGGCCCCTGCTATTCATACTTGCCCTTTGAAGAAAGATCTAACCTCCTACTTCAAACACTTGCTTTGAAATAGAGCACCATTTCAGTAGTGGGATATTCTGTACATTTGTCCTGATAGGTATGAACAGATACTGTGCACCCTTCCCCAGAAAAAATACTCAGAAAAGGAATATCCTCCAGCCCTAATGTGACAGGAAACTATTGCTTTTTGTGAAGCAGTTATATCCGATTTAGGATTAGATTTGGTAATATAGTAGTAGGAAAGTGGTAACTAGAGAAAGTTGCCGATAATGGGAAATTCTTGGGGAAGGAATAGAGACAAAGAATTAGTAGCAGCTGGTAATAGAAGAAAATAATGACATTATAATTCATGTCCAGCATTTAAAGTTACAATAACTCTTAACATCCCTTGCATCTCTCTCCCATTAAAATGATAGTGAATACTTCCAGTAGTGGAGGTAGGAGAAGAAAAATTTTTAACAACACTGGAGTCTATTAACTCCTTATCAGACATATGGTTTGCAAACATGTTTTCTGCATTCTGAAGAATGCCCTTTAATTTGTTGATTGAACTACAGCTCACCAGCAATTTATATATTTGAAAATGGATAAAGGAAGTTGATGAGCATAAAGACCATGATGAGCACTGAGTAATGTACAGAATTATTGAATCACTATAGCATACATGTGAAAATAATATAATACTGTATATTAACTACTGGAATTAAAATTTAAACATAAAATGTAAATTTTAAAAATTAGCAAAGTACTTGAATAGATAATTCTCTAAAGAATATCTACACTTACAATATATAAATGGCCAACAGGTATATGTTAAAAGTTGCTCAATATCATTCATCATCAAGGAAATACAAATCAAAACAACCATGAGATATAGTTTCAAACCTGCTATGATAGCTATTATCAAAAAACAAAAATGAAAACAAAACAAAACAACAAAAGGTAAAACTTTCAGAGAGGATGCTAAAAAGTTTATGCCCTTGTATACTGTTGGTAGAAATGTAAAATAATACAGAAACTATGGAAAATGTCATGGAATTTCCCCCAAAAAAATTAAAAATAGAATTAGCATATCATTCAAGAGTCCCACTTCTGGATACATATCCAAAATAATTGAAATCAGAATCTCAAAGAAAGATTTACATTTTCATTTCTTTGCAGTGTTATTCACAATAGACAAAATATGGAAACTATCCAAGTGTTTATCAATAGATGAATGAATAAAGATGTGTGGTATATACATACATTTGAATATTATTCAGTCTTTAAAAAGAAGAAAATTCTGTCATTTCTGATAACTTGGATGAGCTTAAATGACTTTATGTGAAATGAAATAAACCTGTCATAGGGAACAAATGCTGAATGAGTACCCCTAAATGAGGAATCAAATTCATAAAATCAGAGAGTAGAATGGTGGTTGCCAGGGACTAGTGGGTGGGGGTAAATGAATTGTTCAATGGGTATAATGTTCCTGTAATGCCAAAATGAGCAGTGTATATACCTGTTCAGTATAGTTGTATATACTATACAATATAGTAAATGAATTGTTCAATGGGTGTAAAGTTCCTGTAATGCAAATGAATAAGTGTATATACTTGTTCAATATACTATACAATATAGTCCTTTTAATAATGCAGTATTGTGTACTTCAAAATTTAAGAGTGTAAACATCATGCTGTATTCTTAACATTAATTAATTAATTAAAATAAATACCATATATAAAAATGGTAAGATAGCACTTTCTAGTGGATTTGGGAAGAAAAATGCTGTTTCTCAAAAATTCTACATAACTAAAATTCTTTCAAATGTGACAACTAAAATTCTTTCAAATATGTAAAATTATAAAAAAATGTGTCACTGATTTACAATTGTGGGAAAAAAACATTGAATACATATTTAAGCTTGACAAAATATAGATTGAAATTAATAAAAATCATGGCTATATCTCTATGAAAGAATATCAGATTGTGAACATGTTAAACATAAAGCACTAAATTAAAACCAGTACTGTAAGTAATTCTCATAAAATTGAGTATAAATATAATAACATAAAATACAATATGAGGGGATCCCTGGGTGGCGCAGCGGTTTAGTGCCTGCCTTTGGCCCAGGGCGTGATCCTGGAGACCCGGGATCGAATCCCACATCAGGCTCCCGGTGCATGGAGCCTGCTTCTCCCTCTGCCTATGTCTCTGCCTCTCTCTCTCTCTCTCTCTCTCTGTGACTATCATAAATAAAAAAATTAAAAAAAAAATACAATATGAATGCTAACAAGAAAGAACATTCCATGAATAAGAATTGATTTTGCAAGGGCACATTGGTTGGACTTGGATCAAGAAAATAACAAAAGGATTATTGGTTTTTATTTTATCTTAGAAAATAAGTCAAATATTATTTTGAAAAGTATAAAAACCCACTAGTAGAATTAAAAAAGGGTAACTACTTTTCATATCAACTTTCAAAGTAAGCATATAGACTCTACATGCAAATGACAAGACATAAAGGCAACAAAAAAGAAATATAAAAAACAAAATTGAGAACATAAAACAAAGTGACAGAATTAAGGCAACACATAACAGTAATAACAGTATAGGAAATTGCTTTAAACTCTTCTGCTATTAGGAAGGAAACATTCTCAGGAAGAATGACAAAACTAAATCGAATTTTAAAACATCTAATGAAAATGGCATGGAAATACTTCAAGTAAAAGAATGGGTAAAAGTTCATCATGCATGGACAAACAGAAAGGAATTTGACATGGAAATGAAAAATAGCAAACCAAGAAGAATTTAAGGCAAAGAGTATTAGCTTAAATGAATGGGATTGCTTTATAATTCTAACATTAGCACTCAATGGTGCAAACTAAATGGTATTAAATCCTCGCGCATTGGGATCCCTGGGTAGCGCAGCAGTTTGGTTCCTGCCTTTGGCCAGGGGGGTGATCCTGGAGACCTGGGATCGGATCCCACGGCGGGCTCCCTGCATGGAGCCTGCTTCTTCCTCTGCCTGTGTCTCTGCCTCTCCCTCTCTCTCTCTCTCTCTCTCTGTGACTATCATAAATAAATCAATAAAATCTTAAAAAAAAAAAAATCCTTGCGCATCAAGTTAATGTAATATCAAAATATATAAAGTGAAAGCTAGGAAATAATCAAATTCATAATAGGAAATTACATGGATAAAATATACATATAACATTGCATAAGTCACTTAAATATTTAAACTAACATGTACCAATCAAAGCTTTTACTCTTTATTGTAAATACCTACATGATATGTGAGGGAAAAATTATCCCCACTTGTCCAAAAAGACTCAGAAATTTTAAAATATGAAAATAATTTTGACCTTATTCTTTGACTACAGAAAATAGGAATTATTGGCAATGTTTATACTGAAATACACCAATATTAAAATTTAAAAACAAAATGGAAAATAAATATAAAGACGATAGTGTTAAAAAAGTGAATATAGGAGCAGATTATGCTGATAATCTAATAAGTAAAAGGTTTTATTTTTAGGGAGAAATTATTTTATTATTTCATATATATATATATATATATATATATACATATTTTTTATTGGAGTTTGATTTGCCAACGTATAGTGGGCCAAAGGCAGGCGCCAAACCATTGAGCCACCCAGGGATCCCCTAGGGAGAAATAATTTAAAGAAATAAATTAAGTATAAGGCTTCAAATGATTTTCTTTAACCAACAGAGAAGTCCTAGGAAAAGTACAAAGAATTAGGTGATTCACATGAAGACAAGATAAATATATATAAATATATATACATATATATATACATCAAAAGGAAGACAGTATGAAATGTTATAAAACTCTGAAAACTTATTCTAAAAATAATAAATAAATCAAAACAGTACAAACAAAAATAGAAGAACACAGTGTTTTTGTTCCCTTTTACCCCAACATCAAATTATTTTGCAGAGGGGCCCCTGGTAACCACAAGCCAATGCATACTGTATGTGTATATAAAATAAGACTTTGTTGGGCCCTAGGTAAAAAGGAGCAGTTCAGGGTTTTTAGTACTGAAGGCCAAGCAAGTGATAGAAAATTAGCATCATAACAGCAAATCATGAAATGAAACTATACTTAAAAAACAAAACAGTGAAGTCCTAAAGGATTAAAATCTATCATCAGACTTGCATTATTGCCAGAAATTGTGATTCTCCAAAGAAAAGAAAGAATTGAACTGAGCACATTAAATATCACTGGCTTTGTGGGGAAAAAAAAAAAAACATGAAAAGCCTTGAGAGTAGAGATCATGGGAACTGCAGCAGGACCCTGGCAACTTTGCTGCTCCTGTACCATAAATGCATGACCCAGGTGCACCTGGGTGGCTGGTCAGTTGAGTGTCTGCCTTTGGTTCAGGTGTGATCCCAGGGTCCTGGGGTGGAACCATGCATCTGACTGCCTGCTCAGCAGGGAGTCCTTTTTTTCCTCTGCCTGTACCCCTCCCCCTGTTCATGCTCTCTCTCTAGCTCTCTCAAATAAATAAATAAAATATTTAATAAATAAGTAAATAAATGCATGACCCCTGACCCCAAGCCAGCCTTCACTTTCTGAAAGATCCCAGCCCTAATGGCACACCCATCACGTCACCCCACCAACAAAGGAGCCAACAAAGAAAACCTGCACCCATTGAAAGGTAAACACCATGCAGAAGGAGGAAGAATGACTTGATCAGAATATATGTTCAGTGTAATAAACCTGTTGAGATAGAGATATAAAGTTACATTTTATCTTTTTTAAAAGTTATATTTTAAAAAAGATAAACAGTTGTTAATATACATGTAAAATAGTCACTGTATCTCTAGGCACTAATTTTAGGGTGCTCTAATTATTTGAAGAGAAGTTAGAGTATAAAATGTTAAACAATATGGAGAACTGACAATTGCCATCCAATTTATATGAAATTATGTTGTGACATAAAAGTCCAAGAAAGCACCAAAAAATTCTCAAATAAATTTAGAATATATTTCAGCTCTAAAAAGAAGAATGAATGGTAAATATGAGGCTCTCTATTAACATAATAGCTCATATTAATACATCAAAAATAAACTATAGGGATGCCACTACTATTATTGCTTTAATCCCTGGCAGAAGAAATCCTTTTAGGAATAAGGTTACTTTTATTAAAAGGTATTGAAAGTTGGAAGGTGATTCTTCTGGTGCATAGAAGGACATTGATGTTAAGCAAGTCTTCTAAGGATGGGAGAAACCAATTTTGATTATAGGCTTTTATTTGTGTAGTCTCCAGGACCAATTAGAGAAGGAGAGAATAAGAAATAAATGAGAAAGAAATGTAAGGAACAAAAAGAAATGGTGGAAAAGCTGTTTTCTCTGTGAACTTAACATCCTTTAATTACAATGTGTGAGTAAGATTTCTCATGGAAATAAGCAACGGGTAGTGAGTTTTGCATATGGGTAATCACAGATCTAAATTAAGACACTATGAGGAAAAACTGGAGCAAGGAGGGAGCTAGAAGCATAGAGGAGTAAACTGAAAGCACAGATTTGGATCAATGGCCAAGTTTAATCACATGTCCTCAAGTCAGGGGAACCTACCTGATATCTGGGTGTCATATAGAAAACTATTTTATCATTTCTACAACAGCAAAGAAAGTCACCAAATTGAGTTCAATAAAAGTTTTGATACTGCTTAAATCAAGGTTCTACAGACAAATAGAACCATATTTCCACTAGGGTGAAGAGGCTGCTCCCCCGGCAAAGAAGACTCATCAGAAATCAGAGGATGAGCTACTCCAGATACATTTAGATCTTTCCACATGTCCTCATTCAAACTTGCAGGTCCTATTCCCTCCCAAACAATGTTCTCACTTTAACATAGACACTTGGCAAGGCGGGGAGTTCAACTTGCATTGTAATTCAGCTAGTCACAGGATGAGAACCTCAGTTTGATTTTTAGTGGTCTTACTTGTTTGACTATAGGACACAGAGTTTCCTTCAAGACAAACATAGAAGCTTTCAGGTAATTTATGCATTGCTTGAGGGAATTCAAATGCCTGAGCTTACCCTTTATTTGTCCCACTTTATCCAGCAACTTTGGGAACAACTCACCAATATCATTCTATTCAGCATTTCAACTAGATGTCCAAAAGTATCACACAGTCACTGGGTTCCTTGCTTTATATAAAAAGCTGTTTGTAGGGATCCCTGGGTGGCGCAGCGGTTTAGCGCCTGCCTTTGGCCCAGGGCGCGATCCTGGAGACCCGGGATCGAATCCCACATCGGGCTCCCGGTGCATGGAGCCTGCTTCTCCCTCTGCCTATGTCTCTGCCTCTCTCTCTCTCTCTCTCTCTCTCTCTCTGTGACTATCATAAATAAAATTAAAAAAAAAAAAAGCTGTTTGTAATATTTACATATTCGTATGGGCAGATTGCTCCATGGACAATCAGGGCTCTCTTTACTACTGGAAAAAAGAATGATTAATGTCTTTAAATCTAAACAGATTTGAGAGTCAGTTCCAGACACCTCAGAACCAATTCAGAAAACTCATCTTAAAATTCTGGATAACAGAAAAATCAGCAGAATCTATAAAACAACTCTTGGTACTAAATCTGTATTAGGGTTCTCCAGATAAACAGAGCCAATAGACTCATAATAGTGCATAGTAATTATTGCCCTTTATTATTAAGGTCACTGCTGAGTTATTTAATTCCAAGTTCCTCCACTCTACAGTACTCCTCCTTCTCCTAAAGATAAAAGCCTATTTAATATTATTTATCAGAAAAATTTACTTTAGGGATCCCTGGATGGCGCACCGGTTTGGCGCCTGCCTTTGGCCCAGGGCATGATCCTGGAGACCCGGGATCAAATCCCACATCGGGCTCCCGGTGCATGGAGCCTGCTTCTCCCTCTGCCTATGTCTCTGCCTCTCTCTCTCTCTCACTGTGTGCCTATCATAAATAAATAAAAATTAAAAAAAATAGAAAAGAAAAATTTACTTTAAAAAAACATAATCACTCCTTTTTGATTAGGAAAGCTCATTTCCACAACTTTTCACATTGCATTTACCCTCACTTTTTACTAGATATAGAGAAAACTAAGTGAAAAATTTTAAAATGTCTCAGTTTACTATTTTATTCAACTTTTATTTGACAGATTTTTCACAGCTAGAATATTTTAAAAGAAGTTAAATTTTCTGCCTTTACTTGATTTTACCAATTAATATAATTCCATACTTGCCACATGTTTTCTCTTCCTTTCTCCTCCCTCTTTTCCTCATTCCTTCCTCCCTTCTTTCCGCCTTCCCTCCTCCACTTTCTCCTATGAATCATTGGGATTTCTAACTTCATAATACTTCATCCCTATTTCATAAATATTTAAGGATGTATTTTCTAACAATAAAGACATTTTCCTACATTGCTACAATAAGACCTAAGAAAATTAAAGAGTTTATATTTTGTAAATACAATCCATTTTCAAAACTTTCTACCAGTTTTCCCAAAGATATCTTCTTATGGACTTTTTTTCCCCATTCTATAATCTAATCGATGTTTGCTAGTTGCATTTGATTATTATGTCTCTAAATTCTATTTATCTTAACTTTTAAAGAGTTCATATTAGTTATCTTGGAGTATGTTCTACAACCTAGATTTGTCAGATGTTTATTCCTGAATCAATTCAAGGATAAATATTTTGGCAGGAATCCTGCATAGGTGATTATACTTCTACTACTTTATGCCAGGAGACATTATTGAATGATATTGTAACTGTGGTGTGAGACAAACTCTGTAATATGGATTAAAACTTTTCTTTCTAAACACTACACTTTACAGTGTCACATTTTGTATCATATTATTCCATGATTCTTCCATAAAGGCTTACCTCATACTTCATTTTTACACCTGAGAAAGCATATCATTTAGAGTAGGAGTCTGTAGCCTTCTATTAATATAACCTGGAAAGAACCTCTGCTTTCCTAATCATATTTTTTTACTAAAATCTAACTTTTAAATGTCACTTTGAACAGGGAAGCCAAATTCATGCACTTTTTAAAGTAATAAGCAGGTTCTCTTGCAATCTCTTTTCTTTTTTAATCAGGATGACCAATGTCATAAATTTTCCTCTAAAATATCCCTCCAACCTCATCTGCAATATCCATGACCTCAGGAATACTTTTTTTATTCAAATACTTAGTTATGTGTTTGTTCTCTGTGTTGTTAACAATATTGAAAAATGCATAACAGTTACAACCCAGCAGGACAGAAAAACCTTGTTAATTGGATTAGAGCAAAATTATTAAATTATAAGTTTACAATAATGAACAGGTCTAATATTTTCTTACCTAATATCTCATATAAAATTATACCAATTCTCCCATGTCAAATTATTATCAAACTTAACATCTATTTTCCGTTACAAAATTAAAAACTGTACATAGTATAAGCACACAAAAGATGATGTTATAGATAATTGTGAAGTGTAATAACTATAGCAAGTGTGGTAAATAATAATAGGTCATAATCTGTTCCTGTTTTATGACCTAACAGGTAATTGAACTTAAATCAACTCCTTTCTTTTCTTTTTCCATCTCTGCCTTGAGTTAAATTATTTGATTCACATAAACTGAAGAATTCTGTTCGACTTCTGATAGAAACCACTGCAATCTCTCTTTTCTACATATTTTTTACAAATTACACAAATACAAAACCTGGATATTGAGTCTTTTAAAACCTAAAATTTATTTATCTTAGTATCATTTTATCTGCTTCCCATAATGGGTTTTTCCTAAGGGTTTATGTTTTTGTTTTTAGAAAAAGTTTTCTACTTAAGAAAAATTTTACAAACCACTGATACAACCAATAGAAAACGATTAAGTGAATTATTTCTAACTGGGGAAGCATTGGATTTGCATTATAAAAGATACTTTAATGATTGGGTATGTATATATCAGATGCATCGTTAATTTCTTTCCTTTTAATGTGGGCCTCATTTTAGAAGTTATAACAATAACCAAAGAGGAGACATTGAAGTTCTCAATTATGGCAAAAGTAGTGGAGTCATAGAAGAAGGTGTAGTTGAGATAGATGTTAAAGAGACATACTTATGTTTTTTTGGTCACTAACCATATATATGGAACATAAGAGATATAAAGGAATCTAGAGTGACTCTCTCTATATACATATGCTGTCTTTACATAAGACTAAGAATTAAATAGAAGTTCATATATTTAGGGAAAAACAGTGAGCTACATTTTGAGAATTGTGAGTTTGTGATGTTAAGATAACATTCAATGGGTTGTTTCTAGTATGTTATCTAGTATGTAAGTCTGGATCTAAGGGGAGATATCTGGTCTGAAGATATAAATTTTAAATCAACATAATTGTATCAGCTTGCTAAGGAAAGCATCAAGTGAGAAAACTAAAAAAAAGATGTGCTGGGAAAATACCAACATTTATAAGAATGGTAAGGGAACATGATCTCATTAAATGTTCTTCCCTGGTTCTTCTGTTCATTTGGTACAACTTTGTAAGACTCATGTGTTTAGTTATACCAACTGTGGCTCCTTCTCTAGGCTAGTCATTCTTGGTCAAGCCTTCCCATATTCTTGCAGAATATTTAACCTATTTGTTTTCTAAAAACACTTCTTGCCAATTAGATGATCCTTATATAAAGAAATACTTAAAATTCAAAGTGCCTGAGTCAGATAGTGCTGAGATAGAAAGATAGAGGAAGAGAAGCACATAGATAACTATCAAAGATAAAATTTATTCAAGGAAAAAGTTAAAATGGAAAATGAGTGTATAGTATGGATTAGAGAGAGAGTAATGCAGTGAGGACCCACAGCTGAGTCAAGATCTCCCGTAGTCTCTTGATAGAATTCAGTTGTGTACCCATACCTAACCATAAGAGATGTGTGGTCTGACATTGAACTCGGATAAAAGAGTTGTTTTTACAGTCTTTAACATCTTTGCATTTTTAACATCTTTGCAAGACTCAACAAAACTAGAAAACAGAGAAACGACAAGACACGGTGTACTATACACACAATTTATATACAAATAAGGTAAAAATCATAATTTTCCCAAAGATCTTGAAATTTTATTTATTTTTTATTTTTTGTTCTGCTTTTTTTTTTTTTATTGGAGTTCAATTTGCCAACATATAGCAAATCACCCAGTGCTCATCCCGTCAAGGGCCTCCCTCAGTGCCCATCACCCAGTCATCCCAACCCCCGCCCACCAACCTTTCCACTACCTCTTGTTCATTTCCCAGAGTTAGGAGTCTCTCATGTTCTGTAATCCTCACTGATATTTTCACTCATTTTCTCTCCTTTCCCCTTTATTCCCTTTCACTATTTTTTATATTCCCCAAGAGAATAAAACCATATAATGTTCATCCTTCTCCACTTGACTTATTTCATTCAGCATAATACCATCCAGTTGCATCCATGTCGAAGCAAATGGGGGGTATTTGCCATTTCTAATGGCTGAGTAATATTCCATTGTATACATAGACCACAGCTTCTTTACCCATCCATCTTTCGATGGACACTGATGCTCCTTCCACAGTTTGACTATTGTGGCCACTGCTGCTATAAACATTGGAGTGCAGGTGTCCTGGCATTTCACTGCATCTGTATCTTTGGGGTAAATCAGTGCAGTGCAATTGCTGGGTCATAGGGCAGGTCTATTTGTAACTCTTTGAGGAACCTCCACACAGTTTTCCAGAGTGGCTGCACCAGTTCACATTCCCACCAACAGTGCAAGAGGGTTCCCCTTTCTCCACATCCTCTCCAACATTTGTGGTTTCCTGTCTTGTTAATTTTCCCCATTCTCACTGGTGTGAGGTGGTATCTCATTGTGGTTTTGATTTGTATTTCCCTGATGGCAAGTGATGCAGAGCATTTTCTCATGTGCATGTTGGCCATGTCTATGTCTTCCTCTGTGAGATTTCATGTCTTTTGCCCATTTCATGATTGGATTGTTTGTTTCTTTGGTGTTGAGTTTAAGAAGTTCTTTATAGATCTTGGAAACTAGCCCTTTATCTGATACGTCATTTGTAAATATCTTCTCCCATTCTGTAGGTTGTCTTTTAGTTTTGTTGACTGTATCCTTTGCTGTGCAGAAGCTTTTTATCTTGATGAAGTCCCAGTTATTCATTTTTGCTTTTGTTTCCTTTGCCTTCATGGATGTATCTTACAAGAAGTTGCTGTGGCCACATACAAAAAGGGTGTTGCCTGTGTTCTCCTCTAGGATTTTGATGGACTCTTGTCCCACATTGAGATCTTTCATCCATTTTGAGTTTATCTTTGTGTATGGTGTAAGAGAATGGTCTAGATTCATTCTTCTGCATGTTGCTGTCCAAATTTCCCAGCACCATTTATTGAAGAAACTGTCTTTTTTCCAGTGGAGAGTCTTTCCTGCTTTGTCGAATATTAGTTGACCATAAAGTTCAGGGCCCATTTCTGGGTTCTCTATTCTGTTCCATTGATCTATGTGTCTGTCTTTGTGCAATTACCACACTGTCTTGATGACCACAGCTTTGTAGTACAACCTGAAATCTGGCATTGTGATGCTCCTGGATCTAGTTTTCATTTTCAATATTTCCCTGGCTATACAGGGTCTTTTCTGATTCCACACAAATCTTAAGATGATTTGTTCCAACTCTCTGAAGAAAGTCCATGGTATTTTGATAGGGATTGCATTAAACGTGTAAATTGCCCTGGGTAACATTGACATTTTCACAATATTAATTCTTCCAATCCATGAGCATGGAATAGTTTTCCATCTCTTTGTGTCTTCCTCAGTTTCTTTCAGAAGTGTTCTGTAGTTTTTAGGGTATAGATCCTTTACCTCTTTGGTTAGGTTTATTCCTAGGTATCTTATGCTTTTGGGTGCAATTATAAATGGGATTGATTCCTTAATTTCTCTTTCTTTAGTCTCATTGTTAGTGTATAGAAATGCCACTGATTTCTGGGCATTGATTTTGTATCCTGCCATACTGCCAAAGTTCTGTATGAGTTCTAGCAATCTAGGGGTGGAGGCTTTTGGGTTTTCTATGTACAGCATCATGTCATCTGCAAAGAGGGAGAGTTTGACTTCTTCTTTGCCAATTTGAATGCCTTTTATTTATTTTTGTTGCCTGATTGCGGAGGCTAGGACTTCTAGTACTATGCTGAATAGCAGTGATGAGAGTGGACATCCCTGTCATGTTCCTGATCTTAGGGGAAAGACTCCCAGTGTTTCCCATTTGAGAATGATATTTGCCGTGGGCTTTTCATAGATGGCTTTTAAGATGCTGAGGAATGTTCCCTCTATCACTACACTCTGAAAAGTTTTGATCAGAAATGGATGCTGTATTTTGTCAAATGCTTTCTCTGCATCTATTGAGAGGATCTATGGTTCTTGTTTTTTCTGTTGTTGATATAATCTATCACATTGATTGCTTTACGAGTGTTGAATCAGCCTTGCATCCCAGGGATAAATCCCACTTGGTCATGGTGAATAATCTTCTTAATTTACTGTTGGATCCTATTGGCTAGTATCTTGTTGAGAATTTTTCCATCTGTGTTCATCAGGGATATTGGTCTATAATTCTCCTTTTTTGTGGAGTCTTTGTCTGGTTTTTGAATTAAGGTGATGCTGGCCTCATAAAATGAGTTTGGAAGTATTCCATCCCTTTCTATGTTTCAGAACAGCTTTAGTAGAATAGGTATGGTTTCTTCTTTAAACATTTGATAGAATTCTCCTGGGAAGCCCTCTAGCCCTGGACTTGTGTCTTGGGAGGTTTTTGATGACTGCTTCAATTTTCTTCCTGGTATTGGCCCGTTCAGGTTTTCTATTTCTTCCTGTTCCAGTTTTGGTAGTTTGTGGTTTTCCAGAAATGCGTCCATTTCTTCTAGATTGCCTAATTTATTGGCATTTAGCTGCTCATAATAAGTTTTTATAATTGTTTGTATTTCCTTGGTATTGGTGGTGATCTCTCCTTTTTCATTCGTGATTTTATTAATTTGAGTCTTTTCTCTTTTGTTTTTAATAAAGCTGGCTAATGGCTTATCTATCTTATTAATTCTTTCCAAGAAGCAACTCTTGGTTTTGTTGGTCTGTTCCACAGTTCTTCTGGTCTCTATTTCATTGAGTTCTGCTCGAATCTTTATTTACTCTCTTCTTCTGCTGGGTGTAGGGTTTTTTTTTTTTTTTAATTTTTTTTTTTAAATTTTTTTTTTATTTATTTATGATAGTAACAGAGAGAGAGAGAGAGAGGCAGAGACACAGGCAGAGGGAGAAGCAGGCTCCATGCACCGGGAGCCTGACGTGGGATTCGATCCCGGGTCTCCAGGATCGTGCCCTGGGCCAAAGGCAGGCGCCAAACCGCTGCGCCACCCAGGGATCCCTGGGTGTAGGTTTTATTTGCTGTTCTTTCTCCAGTTCCTTCAGGTGCAATTTTAGCTTGTGTATTTGAGTTCTTTCCAGTTTTTTCAGGGATGCTTGTATTGCGATGTATTTCCCTCTCAGGACTGCATCTACTGTATCCCAAAGATTTTGAACAGTTGTATCTTCATTCTCATTAGTTTACATGAATCTTTTTAATTCTTCTCTAATTTCCTGGTTGACCCTTTCACCTTTTAGCAGGATGGTCTTTAACCTCCACGTGTCTGAATTCCTTCCAAATTTCTTCTTGTGATTTAGTTCTAGTTTCAAAGCATTATGGTCTGAAAATATGCAGGGGACAATCCCAATCTTTTAGTATCTGCTGAGATTTGATTTGTGACCCAGTATGGAGAAAGTTCCATGTGCACTGGAGAAGAATGTGTATTCAGTTGTGTTTGGATGTAAAGTTCTGTAAATATCTGTGAAATCCATCTGGTCCAGTGTATTATTTAATGCTCTTGTTTCTTTGGAGATGTTGTGCTTAGAATATCTGTCCTTTACAGAAAGCACCATGTTCAAGTCTCCCAGTATTGGTGTATTATTATCTAAGTATATCTTTACTTTGGTTATTAATTGATTGATACACTTGGTGGCTCCCACTGTAGGGGCATAAATATTCATGATTGTTAGTTCCTCTTGTTGGATAGACCCTTTAAGTATGATATAGTGTCCCTCCTCATCTCTTAGGACAGTCTTTGGGATAAACTTTAATTTATCTGATATAAGGATGGCTGCTCCTGCTTTCTTTTGAGGACCATTTGAATGGTAAATGGTTCTCCAGCCTTTCATTTGCAGGTTGTAGGTGTCGTTAGATCTAAAACAAGTCTCTTGTAGGCAGAAAATTGATAGGTCTTGCTTTTTTATCCTGTCTGAAACTCTGCATCTTTTGATGAGATCAGTATCCCCATTCACATTCAGGGTTACTATTGAAAGATGTTAATTTAATGTCATCGTAATACCTATTCAGTCCCTGTTTTTGTAGATTATTTCTTTGGGCTTCCTCTTTGTTTTACAGGGTCCCCCTTAATATTTCTTGCAGAGCTGGTTTGGTGGTCACACATTCTTTCAATTTCTGCCATCTTGGAAGCTCTTGATCTCTCCTTCTATTCCAAATGAGAGCCTTGGTGGGTAAAGTATTCTTTGCTGCAGGTTCTTCTCATTTAGGACCCTGAATATATTGTGCCAGCCCTTTCTGGCCTGCCAGGTCTCTGTGGAGAGGTCTGTTGTTAATCTAATATTTCTCCCCATATAAGTTAGGGATCTCTTGTCTCTTGCTGCTTTAAGGATCTTCTCTTTATCTTTGGAATTTGCAAGTTTCACTATTAAATGTCGGGTTTTGAATGATTTTTATTGATTTTTTTGGGGTGGATCTCTCTATCTCCTGGACCTGAATGCCTGTTTCCCTTCCCAAGTTGAGGAAGTTCTCAGCTATGATTTGTTCAAATACACTTTCTGGTCCTCTGTCCCTTTTGGCGCCCTTTGGAACCCCAATTAAGCGTGGATTTTTCCTTCTGAGGCTGTCATTCATTTCCCTTAACCTTTCCTCATTGTCTTTTAATTGTTTTTCTCTTTTCTCCTCAGCTTCCTTCCTTGCCATCAACTTGTCTTCTATGTCATCACTCATTCTTCTACATCATTAACCCTCATCGTTAGGACCTCCAGTTTGGATTGTATGTCATTTAATTGATTTTTAATTTCTGCTTGATTAGATCTAAATTCTGCAGTCATGAAGTCTCTTGACTACTTTATGCTTTTTTCCAGAGCCACCAGTAGCTTCATAATTGTGCTTATGAATTGGCTTTCTGACATCAAATTATAATCCAAATTCTGTAACTCTGTTGGAGAGAGTACTATTTCTGATTCTTTTGTGGTGAGTTCTTCTTTCTAGTCATTTTGCTCAGTGAAGAGTGGCTAAAAACAGGTTGTACTGGAAAAAGGAAGGAAAAAAAGAGGAAAAAAGGGGGAAAACAAACAACGAAGAAAAAACAAAAACAAAAAACCAAAACAATAAAAAAACCAAAAACCAAAACAAACAAACAAAACAAGGAAGGGTATCCTCTGATTCTATATACTGTAAGTCCTTCAACTTTCCCTGGAGCTTTCCAGCTCTGCTTGGTCAAGAACTTGCTCTTCCCCTGTCCTTCCAGCTGGTCTTCTGGGGGAGGGGCCTGCTGTGCTGATTCTCAGGTGTGTGCACCTGGGGGAGCTGCCCAGCCCCCTGCCAGGTGTACAGCTCAGTGGCAGCTGTTTATCCTGTGAGGTCCCTGTTCCCCGGTGGCTCCACTCTGTCCCAGGCACAAGGTGACACAGGGAGGAAGAACAAGACTGGCAGCGCCCAGCTCTCGAGCTCTGGAGTCAGCTCTAGCAGTAATTCTCGCGGCTCCCAGTCTACTGCCCTGGATGCTCCAGGGGTGGGGGGCACTGATCTGCACAGCTCGGGGCTTCCAGAGGGGCAGGACCATCCTCGATGCCCTGTGCCTTCCCCGCCTCCACCTGTCCCGAGGGGAGCGCAGGATCCCAGGTTGTGTCCCCGGCGCCCTGGGCTCCGGGGGCTGCGCAGCCCCCTCTTTGCGGACCCGCTGCTTGAGCTGCCACTGGAGCTGCTCCTGGGGCCCCACCAGGCCTGCACTCCATCCTTTTACCCCGCTCTGCCCACGGTGTGTGGCGCCTCTCCCCCGGGGCGCACCTCCTCTGTTAGTGACCCCGGGGACCTGGGGGCTCCACTGCCCCTCCTGGGATCCTGCCCCAGCTCCCTGCAAGTGCCTTTCCCCGGGAAGATTGGTAAAGTTCCTGCTTCTCCCGGCCTGGGCTTTCCTGTCCTGGGGGCTTTTAGCCCGGCTCCTCGCGGGGCCCCTCCCCCACCGGATGCTTTTTTATTTTTCTTTTTTCCATCTTCCTACCTTGATAGAAATGTGAATTCTTCTCACTGTAGTGTTCCAGCTCTTCTCTCTTTAAATCTCAGGCTGAATTCGTAGGTTTTCAGGATGATTTGAAAGTTATCTAGGTAAGTTGGTGGGGATGGTGACTTGGAGTCCCTGCTCTTCTGCGATCTTGCCCCGCCCTCCCTCCTTGAAATTTTATTTAAAGGATCAAAGAACACATGACTTGACTGCAATAGCAGTTTTGTATAGATGAATGTGGTAAAAGGCATAATAATACTAGAGATTAGAAGAGTAGAGAGTTAGTATGAATTTTTATTGACTGGGTAAAATTTTGGAAAAGCAAATGTCTTCAGTTAGGCTTCTTACATAGCTGGTATTTTTTTTCTTTTTTTCTTTTTAATTTTTTACTTATTTATGATAGTCACAGAGAGAGAAAGAGAGGCAGAGACACAGGCAGAGAGAGAAGCAGGCTCCATGCACCGGGAGCCCGATGTGGGATTCGATCCCGGGTCTCCAGAATCGCGCCCTGGGCCAAAGGCAGGCGCCAAACCGCTGCGCCACCCAGGGATCCCACATAGCTGGTATTTCAACATGTAGAATAGAGAAGGGTCAATATACACTAACTTCTCACGTACCCTCCTATTCCCAGTTTTGTCCTCCAGGTAGCTAATCCCATCTGTTTATATAAGTATTGTCTATGGACACCAAGTTAATTGGATAGCTTTCCTTTCCCTTTATCTTCTTGAAGTTGGGTGAGAGGAGCTGTCTGAGGATCATAAATCTCCATCAGTTCTGGCGCTGTGCTGGCTCTTCAGCTCCAAGTAGTCAGTTTATGAGTTGTGATGATTTATAGTTTTAATCTTTTCTACAAATGAGTATGGAGGCTATGCAACAGGCCCCTATTTACAAAGAAAACAGATAAGTAAATAGATTAATAGATAGATGGATAGATAAATAGATAATCATAATAACCTTAATATTAAGATATAATGTTATAAATTCTAAGAAGATTAAATAAATATATTTTTAATACTTTCTTCTGGAATGGTTAGCAAACTGTTATTTTCTCTACCTACAAATGTTTATGGATGAGTAATTGAAAATATTTGGAGCTATTTTATTGTATCCACAGCAGTAATGCATTAGGGTATACCTATTATCTCATTGTTCATGACATTAATACCTAATTTATCTGACATGCTTTGAATAAAGGCTTCTATATCAGTACATTTTCTAAAATGTACAACATGAGTATAGAAAATTAGAAATGGAAAACATTATTTTTTCTTTTTATTGAATGTATTTGACATATAACATTGTGTAACTTTAAGGTGAATAAATGTGAATTTGATGCATTTGTAAATTGTAATATGATTGCCATTGTAGCAAAACTAGCACTTCTGTCACATTACATAATTTTTTTTTTTAGTGGTCAGAACAATTAAGTCATAGATGTTGCTTAGGAGTACAAACTGCGAACAAGTTGTCAATAATCCATAGAGATTTAATGTACACTTTAATGAATATAGACAATAATGTTGTTCACTAGTCATCAGATTTGCCAGGAAGGCACTCTCAAGCAAGTCTAAACCAAAACTGTCAAAATATTCTTGACAAAATTTCTAGTAATAGTTGTTGGCAGAGATGAGAGTATAACCCAATACTTAATTTTTCACTCTTTCACCAATATAACATACTCTCTGTGTTAACACAAACTGTGTTAAGATTCAATGTTAAAATAATTAGCTAATTTAAAGATAGATCTTTGTTCTTCTCGAATCATATCTTTAAAAACTAAGTGTCCAAAATATATTTTAGAATATTCTTGAAAGACTCACAGTGAACAGTATGCATGTTCATTAATTTATTGTGATAACCTCATCCCTGAAGTAATTGAAGATCTTTACTTTATATATTGTGGTGCTTTATAAATTTTGCAACTACATTTTCTTTCTTTCTATGAGGTTGCTGTCTTTATTTTCTGCTGCTATTAGAATAATTACTCCAGTCCAAAACTCTTACTAATGAGCATTCATTTAATCCATCAGGTCCATAGGTAAGTGTTATAATCCAGTTTGTTATGTCAACCTTAAGAATAAAACAGTTATTTTACTAGCAAAATGACTTTTTGAAGAAAAGCAGAAAAATTGAAATTTGAGATAAGTAAACCATGCTAACCCATAGACAAGTCTGAAGAGAAAAAGGGAAGGTCAGCTTTTCTTTAGTTTTAGGAGGAAATTTGTTCATTTGAACAAAAGTTTACTGAAGAACAAAAATTTGAGTTTGTGGAGGTTTCTGTTGGCTAGTGTGTTGTTGCTGAGGCAGGAAGAGATCTTTCTTCTTTGACTCAAAAGCAAGAGAAAAATTCCTACATAAAAAGTGCCTTTCCTTGTTAAGAGGGGAATTATCTTCTCTCTGTTGGTATGCATTCTGTGTGAGAGATCCCCTTTTTGGGCTTCCTGACTCCACTGTACATACATACGTATGTGTGTATGTATGTATGTATATATTCATTCATTCATTCACTCACTCACCCATTCTTTCAGTTTTTTCCTGTTGACTTTGTTTTTTAATAATTTTCTTTGAGTGTAGTTGACACATGATGAAATGAGGCCTTTATTCATTTTCATAGCAAATAAGCATTGAAAGCTGTTTGAAAAGAGTATTTAAAGGTTATGGCATGGACTTCATGGTATACTTTTTAATTTAATGTGTCTGTTATTAATTTTGTACTACATAGGTAAAATTGTAAGGTTCCTAGGCTTAAGGTCAGTAAATGATGTAGGAAAATTTTGCATCAATATAGAACTGTCAGAATTTCCATCATCAAGTCCCTAGATGAATTACATCTTGAGTCTAAACCTGATTCTACCTCTTATCTGCATAACCTTGATGAATTACAAAGACCAATCCTCATTTTTTAAAAATGGGAATAACAATAGAACTTGCAAAGTTTTTTGTTTTTTTTTAATAAAGCTTACATTTTTGAAATTGTAACTAAAGTATGTGTCATGATGCCTAGCACATAGTAAGATAGTGGTTGTAGCAGTTGTCATAGTGGTGGCAAAAATAGTTGCAGAGGAGTATTAGTAAAAGAATAGGATAGTAGTATAATAGTGGTGCATTGGTAGTAACACCTCATGTTTCCCTAATAACAACCTTGTATAAATGATGGACGAGAGGCCTTCAATTTAACAGAATTAGTTTGTTTTTTTTTTTTTTTAAGATTTATTTATTTATTTATGATAGACATAGAGAGAGAGAGAGGCAGAGACACAGGAGGAGGGAGAAGCAGGCTCCATGCCGGGAGCCCGACGCGGGACTCGGTCCCGGGACTCCAGGATCGCGCCCTGGGCCAAAGGCAGGCGCCAAACCGCTGCGTCACCCAGGGATCCCCCAGAATTAGTTTTAAATTGTCTCTGTTTCTCAGCAACAAAACAGGAATAACGAGAATGCTCTGAAAACAAAATAAAATCTCATTGTTTTTTTCAGAACTAAATATACATGTAAACACTTAGAACAGTGCCTAACTCAATAAATAGCCAATTACTATTTTATATAATACTATGATGTTCTTGTGTATTACATCATTGAACTGGAAAATATTGTTAAGACTTAAAAATCTATGTCTATAGCCAAAAATTATACTTAACCCAACACTAAGTTGTCTCCAAAATCAGCATGTGCTTATTATAGATAGCAATTAACATACTGACTAATGAAGTTGAATTTATTTCTCCATCTCAGAAGGAAGAATGTCATATAATTTGTTTTAAAAGTGAATTCTTGGGGCACCTGGGTGCCTCAGTCTGTTAAATGTCTGCCTCAGCTCAGGTCGTGATCTCGGAGTCCTGGGATTGGGCTCCCTGCTCAGCAGGGAGTTTGCTTTTCTCTCTGCCTCTCTACCCCACTCATGATCTCTTTCTTTTACTCTCCCTGTCTCTCAAATAAATAAAATCTTTAAAAAATCCACTTCCTAACCTAGGAAATAGTTGACTATCTTTTGTTAGGCATATTTAATATTTAATATATAACCTGGGTTCCTTTTCAGGGATGACCCCAAAAGACTGTTCTCAGTCTATGTTACATTTTCCAGTGTTTTTCAGCATCCACTGGGTTTTTCTCGTGTCTGTTTCTCCAAACCTTTGAGTAATTCTTTCTCCTTAAAATAGTGGCTTCTGATATATTTTCCTGTCTCTTCCCTCATTTTGATATTGTTATTTCCAGATTGCAGCACTGAATTTTTTATGGCATTGTATGGGACCAATAATAGATTTGTAAGTACCATTTGATTGTCTTAAACTTTGATAATGACCTCACTCAAATATCAGATTGCAGTAGCCCATTTACATCACTATTTGAATGTGATGTGCTTGAGTATGTGTTTTCTTTGTTTCTTTATTTATCCTTTTTAAATTTTATCAAGCTTTTTTGCATCTGGATGTTGATGCCTTTCTTGAAATTCAGGAAATTTTGGTCCTTTTTTCTAATTTTTTTTTCCTATTGTTTTTCAGGGCTTTCCTTCTGGGACTGTAATTATATTTATGTTAATTAACCTGATTTCCTCCTCAGGGTTTCTAAGATGCTGTTAGTTATTTCTTTAGTTTTTTTCTCTCTGTGTTCCACAGATTTATTAATTTCTATGGGTTTATCTAACTATATCAACTCTCTTTTGTCTTCTACGTTCTATCAACCTTCATCTAATGATTTGTTTTTCAGTGGTTGTACCTTCCAGTTCTAGATTTTCTATTTGTCTCTTCATAGTTTGTGTTTTTGTGCTGATATTTTCTATCACTTAGTCCACTATGATCAGTTTTTATTTAAAATTATGAACAGGGATCCCTGGGTGGCGCAGCGGTTTGGCGCCTGCCTTTGGCCCAGGGCGCGATCCTGGAGACCCGGGATCGAATCCCACGTCGGGCTCCCGGTGCATGGAGCCTGCTTCTCCCTCTGCCTGTGTCTCTGCCTCTCTCTCTCTCTCTCTCTCTGTGACTGTCATAAATAAATAAAAAAAAATATTAAAAAAAAAATTAAAATTATGAACATATTTATCATATCTTTTTTAAAGATTTTATTTATTTATTCATGAGAGACACCAAGAGAGAGGCAGAGACATAGACAGGGAGAATCAAGCTCCTCACAGGGAGCCCAATACAGGACTTAGTCCTGGACCAAGATCACACTCTGAGCCTAAGGCAGATGCTTAACTGCTGAGCCACCCATGTATCCCTTATCATATCTATTTGAAATACCTATATATTATTGTAATATTTGGGTTATCTTGGGTTTGATTACTATTGATTACTATTGCTATTAGTATTTTTTTTTTCACATATCTAGTGATTTTCATGGGAATATAGATGCTATGGATGATATGTTGCAGAAGATCTGGATTCTCTAATAGTTTCTACAAAGACTCTTCTATTTGAATGAGCAATTAATGTGGCTACAGTCAAATCTGAACTCTGTCTTCCTTGCAGAAGGAAGCATCTGAAATATCCTTCTCTCCAGTTCCAGATGGTGCCTTCTTGCTGAGACATTTGAGATCGGGTTTGATTGTATGTGGTATAGTGACCAGCAAGCAGTTGGGTAAATTTACACACAAATGTTGGAGCTTTCCTCTTTCTAGAAGCACTCTTCCCCTTGTGCCATTAATTATGTGGCCATTCTACCACCTCTGAAGTCTGCTACCTGACATCTCAAGACAGGAAAATGATGACTTTTCTGTCAGGCAAATTTTGAGGAAAAATGGTGGTTTTCTGCCACCAAATTTTGAGGAATATAAAATACCATTGGTCAATAGAATGCAAAATCAACAATCATGCATGCTATACTTTGTCTTTTAAGGCAAATTTTACAAATTACAGAGCTTTTTAAAATCTAAGATGATTTTGATAATTGCACTATTCTTTTTAAATCTTTTCTCCAACAGTAAAAATATAAGATTGAAAAGTTGTCTTCAATTTGAATAAACAAATATACTTTCACACCCAAACTTAGTAAAGAGCAAAGTTTAACACAATATGAATTAAGAAGTTAAAGTATTTTTTTATTTAAAATTATAAAGACTTTTAGTAGCATCATATAATTAATGTGATTAGGAAAGACATGTTTTATTTTTTATTGGTATTAAGTAGAGTTATATAATACTTAGAGACTGTAACTCTTCTATCATAAAATATTATTTCCCTCACATAAGTATATTTTTTAATTATTTTCAGATTAATTATAAATATGATATTAGCTATTGGCTTGATTGTTTAGGTCTGCAAAGAAATAAAAATATGTATCAGTTTAGTAAAATAATATTTTTAGTTTCTAGATTGCAATCAGCATTTGGATAATTTACTGTTGGGTTTTCCATTTTCTTGCATGCCTAGAAAGAAGACAGTTGTTTTCAAAAGATGGCCCTTCCAGAACCATCATGACCTCCTTCTTTTGTTTTATAATGTTTTAAAAATTTTGGATTCATTCTAAATTCTCCATGTATCTTTTAGTATATGGGTCTTAATCTTTTTCCTTAGGTCTGAATAATTCTTTGAGTGTGACTCTGACTTCTTACTACATTCTCTTTTCCCCATTATTTTGATGCAAGAGTCTTTCTTCAAATTTTAAACTATACACTGCATGTTCAAGATTAACTTGTATGTGCTGGTCTCTACAGTGTTCAGGCATACAGATATATGGAATACCTGAAAAGGCAGGAAAATATTACTAAGGTACTTTTTTCCTGTACATTGGGTAATAAAAGACTTGTCTGTGATGAGAAGCTGGCTAGAATTTGGTTGGCAGTTCAAAATTGTAAGGAGGATTTTCAGATAGGGAAAGTCATTAATTTTCTCATGTATTTGTAGAACTCATAAGATCTGCAAGAAAATAGGCACTTTTATCTACATTGGGCAGGAAGAGCTAGTTGACAAGTCCTCCAGTACAGCACTACTATACTTTCTTTTTTTTTGTATATTTTTTTATTGGAATTCGATTTGCCAATATATAGCATATTACGCAGTGCTCATCCTGTCAAGTCCCCCCTCAGTGCCCCTCACCCAGTCACCCCATCCCCTCTCCCACCTCCCTTTCTACCATGTTCATTTCCCAGAGTTAGGAGTCTCTCATGTTCTGTCACCTTCTCTGATATTTTCCCCTCATTTTCTCTCCTTTCCCCTTTATTCCCTTTCACTATTTTTTATATTCCCTGAATAAAACCATATGATGATTGTCCTTCTCTGATTGACTTACTTCACTCAGCATAATACCCTCCAGTTCCATCCACGTTGAAGCAAATGGTGGGTATTCGTCGTTTCTAATGGCTGAGTAATATTACATTGTCTACATAGACCACAGCTTCTTTATCCATTCATCTTTCAATGGACACCGAGGCTCCCTCCACAGTTTGGCTATTGTGGACATTACTGCTATAAACATCAGGGTGCAGGTGTTCTGGTGTTTCACTGCATCTGTATCTTTGGGGTAAATCCCCAGCAGTGCAATTGCTGGTTCATAGGGTAGTTCTATTTTTAACTCTTTGAGGAACCTCCACACAGTTTTCCAGAGTGGCTGCACCAGTTCACATTTCCACCAACAGTGCAAGAGGGTTCCCCTTTCTCCACATCCTCTCCAACAGTTGTCTTGTTAATTTTCCGATTCTCACTGGTGTAAGGTGGTATCTCCTTGTGGTTTTGATTTGTATTTCCCTGATGGCAAGTGATGTGGAGCATTTTCTCATGTGCTTGTTGGCCATGTCTATGTCTTTTTTGGTGAAATTTCTGTTCCTGTCTTTTGCCCATTTCACGATTGGATTGTTGTTTCTTTGATGTTGAGTTTAATACGTTCTCTATAGATCTTGGATACTGACTGGCCCTTTATCTGATATGTCATTTGCAAATATCTTCTCCCATTCTGTAGGTTGCAGACTACTATACTTCAAATCTCATTGTTTTGAATAGAGAACAGGTTCTTATGAAAGTGGTCAGTGATGGAGCCAGAAATTCCACTGTATCAAAACAGTGCTTGAATGATGGTTCTGAAGAAGATACTTACTGAAAGAGAAACAATTATGTAGAAATAACATTCCTAGGAAAGTGTAAAACAGAGAATGAATTTATAATCCCAATTTAGAGCTTCATTAATTTTTTTTAATTAGAGGATAAAGAGGAAAAGACATCTGTTGAAAATAATGAATTGACTGTCTTGAAAATGAAAGTAGGAGGAAAAAAATATTTATGCATTTCTTTAGAGCATCCTCACAAAGAACATGCCTACTTCCTGGTTTCATGTGATATGGAAACAATAGAGATTTCTTGCAAACAGATGTCAGAAGTGAACTGTATATGCCTTCCAATTTGGGGAGAGGATTCTTGGTGATTTGCTTTGTAGATATGAAATTTCAGGTTCAGCATACTGCCTGCTAAAAACACCATGGATTGCTTCTAATTCTTCCTCACTTACCTCCATTTCCTATTTTATGTAATCCTCCTAAAACCCAACTGAGAAATCCATGTTCTAAATGCAGAGTTCTGTCAGGTTGTTCACTACATCAAGGATCTTATTAGTGCATTCAGAATCCTGTATCCTAAACCAATTTCTTCTCTGATCACAGGTCCAGCATTTACTTCCTCTACACTCAACTTATCACTAAACAATTTTAGTCAGCTATCTCACTGGTACTTACTTCAGTCTCAGCATTTTCTAATCAGAACTCATAGCCTCTATTCCACAAACCTTCTTGCTTTGATTTTTTTTTTTTTTGTCTTCCCAGCATTTACTCCCTCTGTATCATATACCCTTCATTCCCACTAAAGGTTTGGCCATTCAACCAATGCAGTACTATTCATAATTGGTCTTCAGTCAGAAATATGTTCAAAGGACACGCATATGACAAAGGCTGATTTAATCAGAAACTGGAAGAGGAAAATTCTTTCTTCTTGAGTCATTGAAGGAAATATATATGAACTTAAGGGGCTAAGAGGCATCTTTTCAATCAGATTTTTAAAAATCATAATCAGTAGGAGCTAATAAAGCAGGAATCAAGATGAGATGACGATATCTGAATCCCAAGTTTTAGTCTCTGAAGTATTTTGAGCTACCATTCTTCCCCATAACTTTTCTTTTTGTTTTGTGGGAAGACTTAAGCACATTTCCAATGTATAATCTTATTTATTTTTGTAAGGTAATTTAAAGGGGAATTTCTGTAATGTGCAACTAAATATTCTAATTGATTCTTCCTCTTCTATATTGCCTTGTTTTGTGGTATCATCCCTGCCAAGGCTTCTAAAGTAGCAATTTGGAGAAAGTAATTTGGCTCCCTTTCATTCACCTTTGTTAAAGTTAGTGAAATAGTGACTGTTAACAACTCTTTTAACATCTTAACAACTCTAAAGTCTCCCAGCCTTTCTTCATCTTTACTGCTACTACCACATTGAAACCATTTGCATTGGTGTCCTGGATGACTTCAACCATCTCTTTACCTCTTGCATTCTGCTGACAGGTTAGTCTCCCAAAGAATACAAGAATTAAAATGCAAATCTGATCTTGGACTTACTTTGTTCAATGACTTCTAGTGGTCACAAATTTATGTTGAACTTATAATTTTACGTTTTCTGTTTTATATCATCCTGGATGTCCCAAAGCTCTTCAAATACAAAATGCTTCCAAATTGATTCATTTTTCCAAACTTCTGCCTACTTCTCACTTTCCAACTTTGGCTAATAGGAACTCTAACTGCTTGATTTCCTAATTTAGAAGCAGGTAATGACATTAGGCCCTTCCTTTTCTTTCACTTTTTTCTAAAAAATTACAAAAGTCAATTAGTGCTACTCTAACAATGTTTCTTGAAGCAGCCTCTGTATTGTTACTTCCAATTCAACCCTATATCAACTTTATCTGGACAATTGCAAACCTTATTTATTTACTTATTTCTTTATGAGACACAGAGAGAGAGAGAGGCAGAGACATAGCAGAGGGAGAAGCAGGCTCTCTGTGGGAAGCCCAATGTGAGGCTAGATCCCAGGACTCTGGGATCATGACCTGAGCCAAAGGCAGATGCTCAATGACAGAGCCACCCAGGCGCCCCACAAAGGCTTCTTCACTGGTCACAGTTTCAACAGTTTCCATCTACTTAGTTCTTATACAAAACCAGACAGGTGACATATAATATGATTCCATAACTCCCTTACTCAGTAATCTTCGGTTCTCCTCTGCCTACAAGCTAAAATCCCAAACCTTTAGGATGGACTTTTATAATCTGATGCTACCTTGTCAATCTGGCCAAAATATCTGACATTTTCCCAAGCATGCCTATTTATTGTAGTTTCCTATCCATATTAACTTTACCTAGAAAATTCTTTCATGTTTGTCTTTAAACTCTGATATAACTCAGTTCCCTGTCTTTTGAGAATACTCCCTGATGTCCAGACATATTTGACTACACGTTCATCTGACTTCTTACTGACTGTGTTCATATAAATAGGTACTACCTGCTTTATATAAGATCCTTTAGCAGGAACAAGAAGATCCTTGAGGCAGAAACCTTGTCCTTTATCAGTGGATCACTTTTACCTAGTGCTCAGCCAATGTGGAATGCAAACTAAATCCTTAGTAAATATTCACATATTGAAATAATGTCCCTAAGCTTTGACTCTTCCAATGGGTTGATGCTGCTCACTAAGCATGAATGAAAGAAAGAATTCTGGGCAGAAGCTTGGTCAGTTCTCAGATATAAATTTTACTTTGATTAAAGCACCTTCCCTGTTTCATCTTTCATGGAAGCATCAGCACAGTGTGGAAGCTTAACAGGGCAGTCCAAGTTAGGAAGAGGAGGTTTATCTTCATAAAGGCTACTAAAAGTCACAGATGATAATAGTACTTTTAGCTATTGTTCCTGTCAACTTATATATCAATTACAAATCAAGAGTTATACAGGGGTGCATGGGTGGCTGAGTAGGTTAGGCATAAGACTCTCGGTTTCACCTCAGGTCATGATCTCAGGGTGGTGGGATCAAGCCCTGAGTCAGGCTCCACCCTCAGTGAGGTGTCTGCTTGAGATTCTCCTCCTCCCTGCTCCTCTCACCCCCACTCCCTACCTATGGTCTCTCTTTCTCTCACCTTCTCAAAAAAATAAATATCTAAAAAAACAGAATTTTTTTTAACTTCACTAATCCATATAGTAAGCCAGAAAAACAGATTTTGTTTCAATTTTTAAAAATAAAAAATTGAATCTCATGGCATGTGGGCAACCTGTCCACAATTACACAATAAATGGTGATACTAGGCAGCAACAAAAGGAAAACACAACTTAGTGAATGGAAGAAAATATTTGAAAATCATATATCTGATAGTTAATATTGAAAACATATAAATGATTCATACAACTCAAGAGCAGAAAAACACCCCCAAAACCCAAATAATCCAATTACAAAATGAGCAGAAGATCTGAATAGACATTTTTCCAAGGAACATGTTCAGTTGGCAGATAGTAGGCCATGAAAAAATGCTCAACATCACTAATCAACAGGAAATACAAATTAAAATCACAATGAAATAATACCTCACACCTGTTATTATGGCCTTTTTCAAAAAGACAAGGAATAACAAGTTGGCAGGGATGTGGAGAAAAGGGAACCCTTGTGCACTGTTAGTAGGACTATAAATTAGGGCAGCCACTATGGTAAGGAGTTTCCAAAAAAAAAAGAAAAGAAAAGAAAAAGAAAACAAAACCCATAATAATAAAAATTATACTACAATGCAATCTAGTGATTCTACTGTGTATCTATTCAAAGAAAACAAAAATACTAATTTGAAAATACCTTCATGTTCATCGCAGCAGTATTTTCAAAATCCAAAATATGGAAATAAGTGTCCTTTGATGGATAAATGTATAAATGGATAAAGATGTGGTATACATAGACAATGGAATACAATTCAGCATAAAAATGATGAAATCTTGTCATTTGCAACAACACAGATGGAGCTTGAGAGCATTATTCTAAGTGAAACATCAGAGAGAGGGAGAAAAATACCATGAGATGCTACTTATATAAGAAATTAAAACAAACAATATCAAAACCAAGCTCAGAGAGAATAGACAACAGATTAGTGGTTGCCAGAGGCTACTGTGGGGAGTGGAGGTGGTAGAAAGGGATAAAGAGAGTCAAAAAGTAAAATCTTCCAATTGTAAAATAATTAAGTCCTAGAGATTTAATGTACAGCACAGTGACTATAGTTTATAATATTATATATTTGAACATTGCTAAGAGGGTAGATCTTGAAAGTCCTCATCATAAAAAAATGTAATTATGTGTGGTGATATTTGTTAATTAGACATATTGTGGTGATCATCTTGCAATATACACAAATACCAAATCATGTTGTACGTCTGAAACTAATATAATGTTATATGTCAAACCTCAGTTAAGAAAAAGGAAAAAAATGGTGATACTGGAGCACAAACTCAGATTATCTCAATTTATAATTCATGTTGTTTTCCTATTTATTACATAAAAGACTGCAGTCATTAAGCTACATTGCATTTTGTTATGAAAACCAGGGAAATGCATATTACAGATGTGGTGGTAGAAGTCGATGGAAAGATAAGAGTAAAAATATTATCAAGTGTTCATTGGAGTTGCTTTTGCAGACCACTTGATAACAAATATTTGAGTAACTTTCATATTAAAAATATTAGCAAGTAGTTTTTTTTAAGATAGTATTTTTTAACAAGATTATTCTTTCAATATTTTTTCTTACCTGATTTTTCTTTATCCTGCATATAATCCATTCACAGCATCTCTTTTTTTTTTTTTTTTTTACAGCATCTCTTTTTATTCATATATCACCCAACATTTATTGAAAAGCCTTTGGATTCAAAATATTTTTAAAAATTGCTTGTTATGAAACAATTTAAAATCATTTCTTGTCAGTCAAATGGAAAATACAATCTCCTCTCTTTGAGAGAATGGATTTATATACACAAAATAATCTCCAAGAATATAATCAAGGAAAAGAATCACTTTGAAAATGCTTCATGCTGTATTCATCAAAGCATAGGCCAGAGATATTTTCAGTTGATTCTAGGACTACTGAATTAATGCCAGTTTCATTGGATTTGAATATTTGAAAACTGAAAGATGTTATCAACTATGCAAACTGAGGGAGCTGCTGTAAAGTGCATTGAACTTACTTAGAAGAAAACTCTAACTGGCTGTATAACATGAGAAAAGTTACTCAGTATATTTGTGGCTAAATTTCTTCTAGGGTAACATGAAAGGATTATACCTGATTAGCCATCTCCTAGTTTCTTTGACTTGTAAGTTTCCCTTATCCATGACAGAGGTAGAGGAGAATATGAATCTACAGTCAGATCTATGCAAATTATGGAAGAAGTAAAGGACTATGCAGATTGTAAAACCAGATCTTGATATAATTTCTTCCTTTCTACCTTCATGTATACATAAATATTTTTTTCATTTTTAAAAAACAAGTTTAAAAGCTATTAAATGAAACATTATCACTTTTCTGTTGTCATAAGGCCATTTCTCTTACCACATTTTGATATTTAAAATATTAACACTAATAACTATCATTTTGAGCACTTAGCAAGCACAAGGCATTGTGCTCTTCATCTTGCAAAGTCTCATTAAGTCTTTTATGAAATTGTCCATTCAAAATATTTATCAAGCATGTATTACATTTTGGGCACAGTGTCTGTATGATACCCATTTGATAGGTGACATAAAGGGAAATTAAGGAACTTGCCATAGGTTATACAGAGTCTAGAGCCTAAAAATGGTACTTTTAGATTCCAGTAATTTTGGCTAGTTAGGATAGAAATAAAATTCATAAAACATGCTGAAAGGACAGCTTTCAGTTGTAATCTGAACAGGTAAAGCAGCCGTAATTCTCCATGAACTATTTTGGGAACAGGCTTATAGCTCTGGCTTAGAAGTTGGAAGTAGAGCTCAGATATTTATGGATGAGTAAAAGTTTATGACATCTACTACCTTCCACTTGTCGCACTCCGATTCTACAGAAATGATGCATGAATCCTTTCCCATGTGGTCTCTAAGGCTACCATTTTTAATACACTGATCTATAATTGTTTTTCTAACTTGATGGCTCATTCCTTCTGTAGACAATATTCCTTGATTCTTTGGCCTATTCTTCGTTCAAGAAGCCTCTCAAGATCCATACTATCTTTCCTCCTAACCCATAAAGCTTGTCTTATCTTTCATGAAGCTCATTTTTTTCATGCCTAATGCCTTCAGAGTTTTGGGGGCTAGGAGCTCATTGCCAGACACTTTTTACATCTGCATGCTTCTGAGGGAAATCTAGGAGTGTGAAAAGGAATCCTTGGTTTTAGGATTGTGCTCCAGTAGTTTTAAAAAGCAATGAAACAGTTTCTAAAAAAAAAAAAAAAAAAAAAAAAAAGAAGAACTTAAATGCTGGAAAAATTGACTCATCATTATTATATATTTGGGCCAGGACAATTTCTTTCTACAAAGGAGTCTATAATCTTTTGAAATATGTTTCACTACCCTTTCTTTTCTAGGGTAACTGCACTTTCAGAGGTGACTAGAGGACTTCTGATCACTGAATGCATTGATCTTTTTCAGTTCTCATCTATATCTCTCAGCAGCAACCAGCTCTGACAGTATCTGCAGTGATGATCATGGGCTTTGGAAAAAAATACCCAGAGTTAATTCTTATTTAAGGTACTTGCAAACTGTGTATCCTTGTTCAAGGTAAATAAACTCTCTGAGATTTATTTTCTAGTAGAAAAAAAGTGATAATTACTACCTTGTCATACATGTTGAAAATTAAATGTATGTTAGATATATTATCCAGGAAAGGATTGTGCAGGGTAACAGCATCTCTCAATCCATTTTTATCTGTTAATAAGTTAAGCACCACGCTTTCCTTTTATTTCAGTATCTGTTATACTGGAGTGTCCATTACAATGGCTCAAACACACAGTAAGAAAAGGAAATTTGTTTTTCTTTTTATAAAATGCTCATACAATCTGGATTCATCCATTAGGGCTGGCTGCTCAAAAAGTATTTAATATAACTGAACATTTGTAGAGCAAAAACTGAATATTAATGAAGTTTTTTCTCCTTTGGGAGAAGTAGAGTTTTAATTTTAACACAGGGGAAGCTTTGCCAACATGGTTATATTGGGCACTATGTGGAACCTTCAAGATGAAATGCAAGTCAATCTAGTAAAAGATCATAGTCCTTTAAAAGTACCCGTTAGATCAACTGTGTCCACCTAAATTGCTAAACCAAGAAACATTTGCTAAGTATAGCTCTAAGTGTTATTGCATAATCTGTTTTCTTAGTTCTAGGATGTTAGTTTCTTTCCATGGTTACTCTCCTGATATCAACCCCTAATTCAACTCTTTAAGGCTTTAGTTTATACTTCCTGAATATATATTATTCCCTATTGTCACACAAATCATACTTGATGTTCAGCTACTGACACTACCAGGTCACTAAATGCTTGATGTCACTCATAATTTGTATACTTCAATCCAATATTAACTACGTAGGCTTTTTTCTGAGGTTCTTCAGGACTACGGGTGAGTAATATGGCCTAAGTTTGATCATATACACATTCGTTCAAATCCACAAATATTTATTGCCTAATATTGTTCATAGAGTGTCCTAGTCACTGGAGAATAAGTTCATAGACTAGAAAATACAAAGAACATATTCATGTAGAATACAAGATAAGTAAGCAAAATAAGTATAGCACTTCACTACCTGAGATGTTGAAGGTTTTTTTTCTGGAAGATGAGTTGAAATATCCAGATAAATATGTAAGAATAATGTCCTCAAATGTCTAGAGACAAATGAGTTCATGAAGCATTCTGGTGAAGGGAAAGCTTGTAAAAAATAAGGCTGGAATCATAAAGAGGGACCAAATAAAATCTTGATATGGAAAATAATGTGTATCCTTTCTTTTTTTTTTTTTATGTGTATCCTTTCAACATTAAAATTGTTTCCTTAGAAGTAATGTTAGAAATCATGCAAATTTGATAAAGTTGCACACAGTTTTGTCTTTTAAAGCACCTCTTAGAAAAATTGTAGGACTTTTATCACAGCCTGCCTTTTTGAAAATGAGTCTTGCTATCTAACAGATACATGACATTTGCTGTCATCTATAGAAAGCTTTCCTCTCCCTGGTAAAAAGAACCATACAAACTTTATGCACCATTCTTACCTAGTTCATACATTTATTTAACACATTTAATGTACCACTGCATCGTGGGACACCTGGGTGGCTCAATCAGTTGAGCATCCAACTCTTGGTTTCAGCTCACATCATAATCTGGGGTAGTGAGATCGAGATGGAGCTCACATTCAGCACTGAGTCTGCTTGAGATTCTTTCCCTCTCCTCCCTCCTCTGCCCCTCCTCTTACTCACACATGTGCTCTCTCAAATAAATAAATAAATAAATAAATAAATTTAAAGAAAATATGTCACCAAAATGTAATAGTCTCTGCACTGTTTTATAGTGTAAATATCTCTTGAGTAATCACTTTTAACTCTATAGCTCCAAATTTCATCTGTATGCTACTGACTCTCAAAACTAGAGCTTGAGATTGACTCCTCTTTCTCTATGTCTGTTAGATATGATTGCTTCTGTTAGATATGATTGCTTACACATCTCATGAAGTCTTTACGATCCACATGATTAAAACTGAACTAAGGGAATGTCTTCTAGAAATACGGCATTAAAAATATTTTAGAGATACCTCCTAATTTAGTTTAATTAGATCCGGGGTAAATGCAAAAAATCATCCTCTAAAATCCTTTCTGTGTCTTTCAGAAAATAAGAAAATGCCCAAGTATTCATTCCAAAAGTAATCTTAATAAAATGAGAGCAGTGAGTAATGATATAATCATAATAATCTCCTCTCAAGAATTGTAATCATTGACCTGATATACAATAGGTATGGAATGCACACATGGATTGCTCATGCAGTCAAGGAAATCTTTTACAAATATATTAAAATGGTCTACATCATGTAGCATTAGCTGCCAACTAAAAATAAATAAATAAATGCAGATCTGCAAATCAGGCCTCTCAGGCTCCCACAGATGAACTTCTATGAACTATAACAAAACAAAACAATAATTACTATATCCATGGAAAAATAAATTACTATGATTAGGAGTAAGCAGAAACAACAATTTTGGATCACCAAGGATTACAAGTACTGAAATAGTCAGACACAAACATGAAATAACCATATTTAAAATATAAAAACAAGTAAATTAAAATAGATAATAAAATTTAAAATATTAGTAGAAAGCCAGAAACAGACCTTGGGTGCTATTTGTCATCATTGCAATCATCAATACACACATTTCCTCTCTAGGTAGTTCCTTGAATAGGTGATACACAGAGGATTTTTTAAGGGCAGTAGAACTATTATATATGATGCTATAATGGTGGATATATGATACTATGTATTTTATAAAAACCCATGGAACTTTTAAGTACAAAGTGTGAATCTTAGTTATATCGTTTTATAAGTATTATTTAGTAGGTCAGAAGATACCAGTGAAGAGTGCAGACTGTGACAAAAAAAAAATATATATCTCACTATACTGCAAATATATTTAGCATCTCACAGAAGAGGCTGGGGAAAATGTTGACCTAAATAAATTGGACACTAAATAAAAACACTAGAAGTAAAAATCAAACAACCCCCCAAACCCCAAAATCTGCATAATAATATACTCTAGCTGACAAACTTGTTTCCTGTGGACACATTAATTAACTATCCATGCATATGCCATTGAACAATTAAATAAATGTGTAATTAATGGTGTGAGCCAAGATTCACATTGTTGTAGTAGAAGGATACAAATAAGCAAGGCAAGAGGCTGCAGTGATCCATGGAGTACTGGATTAGAGTTAGAGACATCAGTATAAAGTAATGTTTACTTTAATGGCTGTATATGTTTTTGTGTATCATTGGTCAGTACAAAAATTCTCTTGCTCTATCAGCTTAGAAGACCTAGGAGCAATGACACCACAGGGCAATGAATACCCTTAGAACATGGCATCTAATATCATTCCCCAATAAAAAGAAACAAAGCCACATGAAGAAATGGTTTATTCTAGGGCGAGGGGGAAAAAGTATAGTATGAACCTAAGGAATCTTGTAATAAATGAGAGAAGTGTTCAAAAATAAAATTAGTCACTCAAACAAAATATCCACAATGATAGAGACATATCCACAAAGACACAGAAGACAATTGAAAGAGCTCCCAAAGGCTAAAGCCGGAAAAATCGGAGTATTTTTAATAAAAAGCAATACTGAGTTATAATTCTAAGTACAAAATAAAAATCCAGAGCCCATACTAATACAAACATATGATTTAATAAGTAAATGAGGGAATAGAGACAAATCTCTGAAGAAAAATTCCAAATGAGTTATGCAGGTACTCTGCCCTTGAAGAGGTATAATACAACTCCTGTGTGGGCTGCACGGAGTGGCTTCCTTTCAAATAATATACCATGGAAAGGATGAGGAAGAGTACTTTTAGAATAAAAGAGAAACATGACAAAACCTGTCAGGTTTAGAGAAACCTGACAAACATCACCTCAGTCAGATGATCAAGGTTAACATCAACAGTGGTAGTCATGTTGACAGTATGTACCCATGATATAATGTGATGAGAATGACATTTTACTTGTGCAGTCTTCCTCCCAAACACCCATAACCTCAGTGTAATTATTAGAAAAGTATCAACACATCCCAATACAGACAAAATATCTGACCAGTATTCCACAAATCTGTCAAGGTTCATCACAAAAGAGGAAAATCTGAGAAAATGTCACAGCTACAGGCAAGCAAAGGAGACATGCCATCTAAATGTAATATGGTCTTTTGGATGTGATCCTGGAAAAGCAAAAAAAAAAAAAGAAAGAAAGAAAGAAAAAAAGAAAAAAAGGACATTAGGCAAGCACTTAGGAAGTCTGAATAAAGTATAGACTTCAGGTAATAATATTGTGTTAATATTAGATCTTTAATTGTAAAAAAAATTACCATGCTAACATGAGATGTTAATAATAGAATAAACTGGGTATGGTATATAGGAACTTTTATAATTCTTTAAAATTTCTTGTATCTTGGGGCACCTGGATGGTTCAGTGGTTGAGTGTCTGCCTTTGGTTCAGGTCATGATCCCTGGGTCCTGGGACCTAGTCCCACATCGGGCTCCCCACAAGAAGTCTGCTTCTCCCTCTGCCTATGTCCCTGCCTCTCTGTGTGTCTCTCATGAATAAATAAATAAAATCTTTGAAAAAATTCCATAGCTGAATCCTTCTCTGGCAATTGCCTCTGAAAGGGAGCTATCTTGAAAAATATAAAATATCTTATATCTTTTTAAAATTTTTTTAAATTTAAAATGTTTCTAGATATCTAAAATTGTCCTAAAGTCAGGCTTATTTTAAAAAATTAAATGATTAGAGACTAAGAAATTTAATATGAAATAATAGCACATCCACTTGCAGGAAGAAAGAGCAAGTCTAAGCTTTTATAAACCTAATAAAATAGACTCAAATATATAAATGTATTTATATATTTACATGTATCATACATATATAAATCATATATTTATGAGAGACCTAGTACTAGTATATATATAAATGTTTCATATACAAATGTAATATACATGTACTAGACATTTTATATATGTGTATAGTAGAGGCAGAAAGAAAATTATACAAACCATGACCAAAATAATTTTCTTAATTATTGATAAAGCATACGAAATACTAATGAAGATACAAGAAATTTAATAACACAATTACCATACTTTATTTAATGGAAATATACAGAAGGTTGTACACCAAATTAAAGAAAATATATTCTTATCAAGCATGCACAGAATATATTCAGAATACTCTGTGTTTCCAACCAACCATAAAGTCTCAAAACTGTGAAAAATCTGTATCATAAACCCAGCTTTTTAAAAACAATAAGGAGTTAAATTAGAAATCAACACATGTGAGATACCTTTACCCCTAGTCAATCTGAAAATTATCAAATATTTCTAAATTATTTATAGATCAAAAGAGGGATCATAATAAAATCTTAAATGCTTAGAACTGAATTGACTAATAATATTTAAACTATTTTTTTAAATATGAAGTTGAGACCGAGATGATGATTCAAAGGAAAAATATAGGCTTAAATGGTTATATGAAGAAGGAAATCAAACCTTAAAGATCACATGAAAGATTAAGGAGATTATGATCAAATTTAAGAATGAAGAAAGTAGGAAATGGAGCCCCTGAGTGGTGCATTTGGTTAAGTGTCTGACTCTTGGTTTCTGCTCAGATCATGGTTTCAGAGTTGTGAGATGGAGCTCCAGGTCAGGCTCCATGCTCAGAGCAGAGTCTGCTTGGGATGCTCTCTCTCTCTTTCCCTCTGCCCCTCTCCTCCATACTCTCTCTCTTTCTCTAAATAAATAAATAAACAAATAAATAAATAAATAAAGCTTTAAAAAAAAAGAAGGAAGAAAGTAGGTAGTAATAGCATTAATAGAAATGAAAGCAAAGACAAATAAGGAATCAATATATATGTGACAAATTTTTAGAAACTGTCTGAAAAAAGGACAGACCCCAAATTATATTAAGGTAATTAAATTTTATGCAGAGTTTCAAAATATTCTCCAAAGAGAAAGATCAGACTTCATAATTTAAAGGTGTGTATGACAAAACATTAAAGAAACAGATCATTAAAAGTGTATACAAACCTTTTAATGTATAGAAAAAAGAAAGACTCTCTTCATTTAGGTGTATGAAGCTAATATAATCTTGATAACTGAAACTTATGAAGGTAGCACAAAAAAGGAATATTATACGTAAATCATATGATGAGTAAATTTGTAAAACTCTCAGTAAATTATTAGCTAGTTAAATCCAGCAACATATAAAAGAGATAAAACTCATGAGCAAGTAGAGCTCATCTGTGGCAAGCAAGATGGGTTTAACACAGGAAAATCTAATGATGGGGATCCCTGAGTGGCGCAGTGGTTTAGCGCCTGCCTTTGGCCCAGGGCGTGATCTTGGAGACCCGGGATCGAATCCCACGTCAGGCTCCCGGTGCATGGAGCCTGCTTCTCCCTCTGCCTATGTCTCTGCCTTTCTCTCTCTCTCTCTCTCTCTCTCTCTCTGTAACTGTAATAAATAAATAAAAAAGAAAAAAAAAAGAAAATCTAATGATGAAGGTTATCACAGTAACTGATTAAAAGAGAAAATAAAAGATGTTTATCACCATAGATACAGAGAAGGGCATTTGATAAATATCCATTCAGGTATCTTATAGTAAAAACAGAAAGGACTTCCTTAGTCTTAGAGATTATCTACCAAAATCTACAGTATTGGTTACTAAAATAAAGAAGATTAAGCTGCTCACAAACTATTTCTACTTAACAGTTTACAAGAAATTTTTGTCATTGGAGTGAACACAGGGGGATAGAACTTAATTAAATGTTTACAGGTCATGAAGCAAGAAACAAAACTACCAATATTTGCAGATAAAATGGTCTAAAATCAGAAATGTTCAAAAGAATCAACAGACCATTAGAATAAAGAAGGTTTACCATGGTGACTAGATACATAATCAATATATAAAAATCTGGGAATTTTACACAACAATCACAAATACAAGTTGCAGTTCATAAAATAATACAATTTACAAAGTAGTAACAAAATGTAAGATTCATAGCAATGTAACAAACCAATAAAGTACAGGATCTTACTGCAAAATTAAAAAACAAATATTGAAGGATATTTCTGAAAACCAAATACATGAGGAAATATGCTTTGCTTTTGATAAAAAGTCAACATTTTAGATATATTTTCTCTTCATATTTAGGATCATTATTATAAATAAAATCCCATTAAAATCCCCAATAGTTTATTTCTTTTTTTTTTTTTAAGAAACTTGGAACTTATTTTAAAATTATGTAATAGTTAGGGCACCTAGGTGGCTCAGTCTGTGGAGTAGCCAACTCTTGGTTCTGGCTCAGGTCATAATCTCAGGGGTCGTGGGATCAAGCCCCACCTCGGGTTCCATGGTCAGCAGGGAATCTGCTTGAAGATTCTCTCCTTCTGCCCCTATCTCCACTTGCACTCATGCCCTCTCTCTGTTTCTCTCAAATAAATAAATGAATCTTTAAAAAGTAAAATAAAATTATATAACAGCAATGAGACAAGAATTGACAAACCCTGAAGGAAATGAAGAGGAGATTGGAAGAATATATACTGCCAGGTATCAAGACTGAATTAAAAAATTCAATAATAAAATTTTTACTAAGGAATTAGCAATAATTGCCTTGGGAACAGAAAAGACACAAAACAAAAGAGAATATAGTAATATTTTTAATGTTATTTGGAAAATTGTTGTATAAAAATGTTTTGCCAATAACTGGGGAAAGATAGGCTTATGAATTAATTATGCTTGGACAATTAATTGTCACATCATATTCAGGATTCAACTAGATGAACTAAAGAAAAAATTATGTGAATAGGAAAACTAAGCATTTGAAAGAGGATATAGGAAAGTATTTATATGATCTCGGACTAATGGAATTCTTATTATAAATTTTAAATGAACAACCGTAAAGGAATACATTAAATGTAAAAATTCTGTTTATTAATTCAACAAATTTTCATTGAGCACTCTGTATCATGAATTCTGTTTGCTAGGGGCTGAAGATACATCTGTTGACAAAACAAACAAATTTTTTGCCTTTATCAATTTTACTTTCTAGTTAGATATTTGCAATATACATGTGTTAGCCCTTTGGAGCTGCTATAATGATATACCATAGGTTGGGTGGTTTATAAACAGAAATTTATTGCCCAAAGCTCTGGAGGCAGGAAATCCAAAATCAAACACCTACATGTTTTTTGTCTGGTTCTGGCATGCTTCCTGGTTCATATATGGCTATCTTTCCACTCTATGTTCACATGGCAGAAGGCAGGAGAGAGTTCTCTGGAGTCTTTTATTTTTAAGGTTTTATTTTAATTTATTCATATGAGACACACAGAGAGAGGCAGAGACACAGGCAGAGGGAGAAGCAGGCTGCTGTGGGGAGCCTGATTCAGGACTCCATCCCAGGACCCTGAGATCACGACCTGAGCCAAAGGCAGATGCTCAGCCACTGAGCCACCCAGGTGGAGGTTTTTGTTTTTTGTTTTTGGGGTTTTTTGTTTTGTTTTGTTTTTATATATAAGGACACTAATCCCATTTGTGAGGACTCATCCTATGGCCTAAACACTTCCCAATGGCCCCGTTTCCTATCACCATTTCATTGAGGAGGATGTTTCAACATATAAATGGGGAAGAAGCCCAAATATTCCTTTTATAGAAATATAACTGCCAGAGGATTAGTATCTAGATATACACATATATTCTGTCAATTTAAAAAATTACAAAACAACTTCACAGAAAAATGGCCAAATTCATATACAGGTTTTTCCACTGATGGAGAAGTTGAATATGTAATAAATAAAAGAACACATCTTTTTGCTTAATTGTAATCAACAAAATAAAAATTAAAACCAAATGTGATTGTACTTTATGCTTTCTTCACTGGCCACAGTTAAAAATCAGGACAAAAACTAAATACTTGTGAAAATAATACACAAATGTAAACTTTGGACACTAATTATGGGAATACAAATCATGAAACCACACTAGACAGCAATTCAGCATTATCTTGTGAAGATGAAGATTTGCATTTCCAGTGACTTTGCAATTTTGCTTTTTGGAAAAATGTTGGGACCAGAAGTCATGCCCATGGATGTTCAGGGCACCAGTGTTCAAAATAGCAGAAAGCTGAAAACAACCCAAGTGGGAGTAGATAGATAATTTGAAGTTTATTTATATAATTAAATGCTGTACAGAGGTAAAATAAACTACAAATAAATGCATCAACAGGATGCGTCTTGAATAATTAATGCTAAATGAAATACACAAGTTACAGACGAACACATTTAGTGGGAAAGCATCTATGTAAACTTCAGAAGTTTGTGTACTGCCATCCCATTATTTGACTATAACTTCCAGGAAAGCATGGCTCTGTTTTTTTGTTGAATCCCAAACACCCAGAATAATAAGATATCACATGTAGTAAAATCATATTGGTGATGTTCTCATTATTATAATGGGTGATGTCTACATGGATGCTAGCTTTCCTTTCTTTTTATATATTATATATTAATTCATGTATTATAATATTTGTTAAATCACACTTATATGATTACTTCATTTTACCTGTGCTTTATTTGTAAATAAAAATAGTCAAATATATGTATTTTTTGAGAAACGGAATGTGTTGTCTCCTATAAATGCAGTGCCTTTTTTTTTTTTTTTTTTTTTTTTTTTTGCTGATACACTCATCAAAACTCCATTCACCTTGACTCATCTCTATTCTTCTCCTTATACTGAGACTATGTTCAACTCATCCTAGGTCCATAGGCTTTGAACACTTCTATGTCCCTCCTACCCACTTGTTCCCTGGGCCAATTCCCTCACTTGGATTGTTGGTACTTTTTTTTTTTTAATAATAAATTTATTTTTTATTGGTGTTCAATTTGCCAACATACAGAATAACACCCAGTGTTCATCCCATCAAGTGCCCCCTTCAGTGCCCGTCACCCATTCACCCCCACCCCCCGACCTCCTCCCCTTCTACCACCCCTAGGTCGTTTCCTAGAGTTAGGAATCTTTATGTTCTGTCTCCCTTTCTGATATTTCCCACACATTTCCTCTCCCTTCCCTTCTATTCCCTTTCACTATTATTTATATTCCCCAAATGAATGAGAACATACACTGTTTGTCCTTCTCCGATTGACTTACTTCACTCAGCATAATACCCTCCAGTTCCATCCATGTTGAAGCAAATGGTGGGTATTTGTCGTTTCTAATGGCTGAGTAATATTCCATTGTATACATAAACCACATCTTCTTTATCCATTCATCTTTCGTTGGACACCGAGGCTCCTTCCACAGTTTGGCTATGGTGGACATTGCTGCTAGAAACATCGGGGTGCAGGTGTGCCGGCGTTTCATTGCATCTGAATCATTGGGGTAAATCCCCAGCAGTGCAATTGCTGGGTCATAGGGCAGGTCTATTTTTAACTCTTTGAGGAACCTCCACACAATTTCCAGAGTGGCTGCACCATTTCACATTCCCACCAACAGTGTAAAAGGGTTCCCCTTTCTCCGCATCCTCTCCAACATTTGTGGTTTCCTGCCTTGTTAATTTTCCCCATTCTCACTGAGGTGAGGTGGCATCTCATTGTGGTTTTGATTTGTATTTCCCTGATGGCAAGTGATGCAGAGCATTTTCTCATGTGCATGTTGGCCATGTCTATGTCTTCCTCTGTGAGATTTTTGTTCATGTCTTTTGCCCATTTCATTATTGGATTGTTTGTTTCTTTGCTGTTGAGTTTAATAAGATCTTGGAAACTAGCCCTTTATCTGATATGTCATTTGCAAATATCTTCTCCCATTCTGTAGGTTGTCTTTGAGTTTTGTTGACTGTATCCTTTGCTGTACAAAAGCTTCTTATCTTGATGAAGTCCCAATAGTTCATTTTGGCTTTTGTTTCTTTTGCCTTCGTGGATGTATCTTGCAAGAAGTTACTGTGGCCGAGTTCAAAAAGGGTGTTGCCTGTGTTCTCCTTTAGGATTTTGATGGAATCTTGTCTCACATTTAGATCTTTCATCCATTTTGAGTTTATCTTTGTGTATGGTGAAAGAGAGTGGTCTAAAGACCCCGAATAGCCAGGGGAATATTAAAAAAGAAAACCATAGCTGGGGGCATCACAATGCCAGATTTCAGGTTGTACTACAAAGCTGTGGTCATCAAGACAGTGTGGTACTGGCACAAAAACAGACACATAGATCAATGGAACAGAATAGAGAACTCAGAAGTGGACCCTGAACTTTATGGTCAACTAATATTCGATAAAGGAGGAAAGACTATCCATTGGATGAAAGTCTCTTCAAATAAATGGTGCTGGGAAAATTGGACATCCACATGCAGAAGAATGAAACTAGACCACTCTCTTTCACCATACACAAAGATTGTCGGTACTTTTATTTCGTATGTGAAATGGTACAATTCTCTTCAGTCTTCTCTTTGCCCTTATTGTTTATCCACTCCAAAAACACTTTTCCTCCATCTTAATTGTTGCTATAAGATTTTAAAAGACTTCTTATTGCTCATTAAGATATATATAAACCCCCCCTCTGGGGATGCCTGCGTGGCTCAGCGATTAAGCGTCTGCCTTTGGCCCTGGTCGTGATCCTGGGGTCCTGGGATCGAGGCCCACATTAGGCTCCCTACATGGAGCCTGCTTCTCCCTCTTCCTAGGTCTCTGCCTCTCTCTCTCTCTGTGTCTCATAAATAAATAAAAAAAATCTTTAAAAAAATAACCCTCCCACTTTCCCAAGAACAGTAACAACTAGTCTTCAAATTTCGTTTTTCTTTCTTTCTTTTTTTTTTTTTTAGATTTATTTATTTGAGAGAGAGAGTGAAGTGGCCAGAGGGAGAGAGTCTTAAGCAAACTCTTTGCTGAGCATGGAGCCCAGCGCAGGGTTCGATCTCACAAACCTGTGATCATGATCTGAGCCAAAACCAAGTCAGGTGCTTAACAAACTCTGTGATGTAGGTAGTCCTACATTTCTTTATTTATCTAATATATACCTATAAATTTAACAAATCTGAATAATATGACATCTGGTGTTTTTGTTAACTTCTGTATCTCTGCTCAATATTTCCCCTGGAAATAGCCTTTTTACCACATATTGAAAAACTAAGTAGTACTCTGAGCTTTGTTACGTATTTCTCACAATTTAACATATTTATTACTCCAATAAGTACTATTTCCCATTTTCCAAAGTAAGTAAACTGAGCATCACAGGTATTAAATATTGTACCCGAGATTGCCTGATCAGTAAGAGGTAGAACTTGTATTCAAATGTAGAGCTGTTTACCTACAAGAGCTTTAGCTTTCAAGGTTAGCTCAATCTGTCACAATTTGATGTTCTGTATCTTTAATTCCTTCTCTTTATGAATGTTATTCCAAACCTTTGAAACAAGTTCCTAGAACATTATATATATATACACAAACATATATAACACAAAAAATAAATATTATCATTTTAGATAGTTATATATCTTAATATATAGGATACTATATATAAACATAATATATGTAATATGTTACATATAATTGCATAATTATATCTTATTTATACATTAATATTATTTTATATATAATACTATTTATGCATTTATATATAATCCACCTAGGTTTCATGGAAGAGAAATTACCCAAGATTTCAAGGTTTCATAAAAGAGAAAAAAGTTTTCATGGAGAAGAATTCTCTCACACAATAAAATAATTTATTTTTTATATTATATTCTGGTTACAGAATTCTACATTATGGCATATTTTGTTTGTTGGTGTGTATATAATTACTCTTGCTGGAATGAGAGGATTTTGAGGGCAAGGAGCATTTTGTTCATCTTTATTTCCCCTCACAACACTTAGTAGAGTGTCTTGCACATGTTAAGTATTGAATTAATTGTGTTTCCATTGAATTATATTTCTTCCTATCTTGACAAACAAGTAAATAGATAAAAAGATACACATAACACATTCAAATGCAATGCATGGAAACATTACTATGTAAGAAATATTTTGAATTTTTTGTGTACTAGATTATTTTGAGCCATATGTCAACATAAAGAGATTGACTAATAATGACTGATAAACTGGGGGAACTCAGGTGATAGCTAACATTTAGCAATAGATCAGTTCTCTATCACAGGGCTATGCAGTTTCACTATATCATAAGAATTGCAAAATTATGACTACCTAGCAAACTGTCATAATTTACTCTAACTCAGAGTACAACAGGACGAACATTTCCAACTGTGTATGTCTCTAACACTGATCATCAAAAGATTTTGGCTTCTGAGGGAAGATGTGAATTTACTGTAGTCATAAAGGACAATTTGTAATGCACATTTTGATGTTATGAAACTAATAAAACTGCATCCTATGGGCAATGATTTGTCCCAGGATTGACACAGCCTCTAAAAGGCTATGAATATTACATAAATAGTACAAATTCTCAGCACTGCAGTTTGTTTATAATATGATAAAAATTAACATTTTAATCACAGTCAAAATGTTATGGCAGGTAGAGTTGGGGCATTTATATGCCAGGGATTCTATTAGACATTATCATTATCAGAAGAGCCTATATTATTCCCACTGTGTAGTTAAGTAAAATGAACTTTTTAATAAAGCACATCTCCTAATTTACAAAGGCATGGAAGAGGTCTCTGTCTCACCCCTCCCCTCCATAGGCACAACCCCCAACACCCAGCTAAAAGGAGATAGGGCATTTCTATTTTCTTTGAAATTGTTTAAGCTAGGTGACTCATCATCTCAATTCATTTCACAGTCTGTGTTCCTCGGAGTTTTCATGTCTATATTTATTCTGTTTCCTAAGTTGAATATGCATATGATTTAGTTTTTATTAAATACATATTTATTGAGTGCTGACTATATGGCAGGTATTATTCTAGACACTAAGTATATAGTAACAGTACCAACAGTCACAGTCCAGGTTTGTGACTAATGGTACCTATATTCCAGAGAGAACAGAGACAATGAACAGATTCTGTGATTCGAGTTACTGTAGTGGTATAGGCAAATGTTTTTGGGTAGTAGGATTGAGAAGACAATATATTTTTTTTTACAATTTATTTATTTATTTGAGAGAAAGGAAGGAGAGGCAAAGGCAGAGGGAGAGAGAGAATCCCAAGCAAGCTCTCTACCGACTGCGGAGCCCAAGGTGGGGCTCAACCCCATGGCCCTGAGATTATGACTGGAACTGAAATCAAGAGTCAGACATTTAACCAATTTAGCAACTGGAAAACAATAGATTTTTGTGGAAATATCTATTATTCTACAGAGTATTTGTTTGGAGTATTCATTGAAATGTTCTTTGCTTCAAACAACAGAAAAACAAAATAATTATATTTAAATAGCAGTGTGTTTCTCCTATACAAAAATCTATAGGTAAATAACTCTTGGCTTTGGCTTTGTGAATTATTCTTTCTTCATAAATACAAGAATATGGCCCCAGCTTCAGCCATGACCTACTGACAATCCAAGATGAAAGAATAAAGGGGGAACATACAAATTAGATTTCTTTCATTGGCCAAAACCATGACATAATGCCTTCCCCATGTCTCTAGTAGTATGGAGGTTGACAAATGAGTATTTGCTTTTATAGCTCCTAAAATAGAGACAGGCAAGACAGAAGAGAAATGGGATTTTTTTAAAGTTTTTATTTTAATTCCAGTTAGTTAATACACATTGCTAAATTAATTTCAAGTGTATAATAAAGTGATTTAACACTTGCATACATCATCCTGTGCTCATTATATAACAAGTGCACTCCTTAATCCCCATCACCTATTTAATGCATCTTCCCATCTACCTCCCTCAGTTTGTTTTCTACAGTTAAGAATTTGTTTCTTGGTTTGTTTTTGTCTTTTTCCCCCTTTGCTTTTTGTTTTGTTCTTATATTCCACATATGGGTGACATCATATGGTGTTTATCTTTTTTTGACTGACGTATTTCACTTATCATTATACTCTGTAGCTCTATCCACGTCATTGCAAATGTCAAGATTTCATTCTTATGGCTGAATAATATTCCATTGTATATGAATACCACCTCTTTTTTATCCATTCGTCTATCAATGAACACTTGAGATGCTTCCATATTTTGGCATTGTAAATATGCTGCTATAAACATAGTAGTGCATTCCTAGGGTTTATATATTCTTTGGGTAGATATCCAGTAGTGTGATTACCAGATCATAGAGTAGTTCTATTTTTAATTTTTTGAGGAAACTCCATACTGTTTTCCAGATTGGCTATACCCTTTGCATTCCCTCCAACAGTGCAAGAGTGTTCCCCCTTCTCCACATCCTCGCCACCACTTGTTATTTATTGTGTTGTTAATTTTAGCCATTATGACGGATGTGAGGTGATACCACACTGTAGTTTGGTTTTACATTTCCCTGATGATAAGTGATATTGAGCATTTTTTCACATGTCTGTTGGCCATCTGCACGTCTTTGGAGAAATGCTTGTTCATGTTTTTTGCCCATTTTATTTATTTATTTATTTTTGCTTCTGCCCATTTTAATTGAATTATTCATTTTTGGGGTATTGAGCTGTATAAGTCCTTTATATATTTTGGACATGAACCCTTTTTCAGTTATTTCATTGCAAAAACTTCCTTTCATTCAGTAGGTTACCTGTTAGTTTTATTGATTATTTCCTTTGCTATGCAGAAGCTTTTTACTTTGATGTTGCTCCAATAGTTTATTTTTGCTTTTGTTTTCCTTCCCTCAGGAGACATATCTAGAAAGAAGTTTGTACAGCCAATGTCAAAGAAATTACTGCCTGTGTTCTTTTTAAGGATTTTTATGGTTTCAGCTCTTACATTGAGGGCTTAAATCCATTTTGAATTTATTGTGTGTGATGTAAGTGGTCCAGTTTCATTTTTTTGCATGTTGCTGTCCAGTTTTCCCAACACCTTTTGTTGAAGACTGTCTTTTTCCTATTTTATGTTCAGTGCTCCTTTGTCAAATATCAAATGACCATATAACTATGGATTTATTTCTAGAATTCCTGTTTGTTTTATTGATCTATGTGTGTGTATATATATATATATATATATATATATATATATATATATATCAGTACCATACAGTTTTGATTACCACAGCTTTGTAATATAACTTGAAGTCTGGAATTGTGATGCTTCCACTTTTGCTTTTCATTTTCAAGATTGCTTTGTCTATAGACATGGCCAACATGCACATGAGAAAATGCTCTGCATCACTTGCCATCAGGGAAATACAAATCAAAACCACGATGAAATACCACCCCACACCAGTGAGAATGGGGAAAATTAACAAGGCAGGAAACAACAAATGTTGGAGAGGATGCGGAGAAAGGGGAACCCTCTTACACTGTTGGTGGGAATGTAAACTGGTGCAGCCACTCTGGAAAACTGTGGAGGTTCCTCAAAGAGTTAAAAATAGACCTGCCCTAAGACCCAGCAATTGCACTGTTGGGGATTTACCCCAATGATTCAGATGCAATGAAACGCCGGCACACCTGCACCCCGATGTTTCTAGCAGCAATGTCCACCATAGCCAAACTGTGGAAGGAGCCTCGGTGTCCATCGAAAGATGAACGGATAAAGAAGCTGTGGTCTATGTATACAATGGAATATTCCTCAGCCATTAGAAACGACAAATACCCACCATTTGCTTCAACGTGGATGGAACTGGAGAGTATTATGCTGAGTGAAGTAAGTCAATCGGAGAAGGACAAACAATGTATGTTCTCATTCATTTGGGGAATATAAATAATAGTGAAAGGGGATATAAGAGAAGGGAGAGGAAATGTGTGGGAAATATCAGAAAGGGAGACAGAACATAAAGACTCCTAACTCTGGGAAACGAACTAGGGGTGGTGGAAGGGGAGGAGGGCGGGGGGGTGGGGGTGAGTGGGTGACGGGCACTGAGAGGGATACTTGATGGGATGAGCACTGGGTGTTATTCTGTATGTTGGTAAATTGAACACCAATAAAAATTATTTTATTAAAAAAAAAAGATCGCTTTGTCTATTTGGGATCTTTTATGGTTTCATACAAGTTTTAGGATTCTTCTGGTTCTATGAAAAAAAGCTGCTGGTATTTTGATAGGAATTGACTTAAATGCATAGATTCCTTTGCACAGTATAGAAGATGGGATTTGAAATTGAGTGAGCCTACCCCATAGTATCTCTATAACCAAAGAATAAATTGGGTAGTCTTTGGCATATGCTATTTAAAGTTATGGGGATGAGTGAGATCCTTTAGATTAGTACCTTTGACTTTCTACAATACATTTTTCTTTTTCTTTTTCAAAAGATTTTATTTATTCATGAGAGACACACAGAGAGAGGCAGAGACAATAGGCAGAGGGAGAAGCAGGCTCCCTGAGGGGACCCTGATGCAGGACTCCATCCTGGGAGCCCTGGATCATGCCCTGAGCTGAAGGCAGATGCTCAAAAACGGCACCACCTGAGTGCCCTAGTTTAATTTTTTTTTTTATTGTTTGTGCTGTTTAATCCAATGGCTACTGATCCCTTGAAACATACCTAATATGACTGAGGAACTTAATTTTTAACTTTGTTCAGTTAAAATTTAAATAACTACATGTGGCTTATGGCTACCATACTGAACAGAGGAAATCTAAAGAAAAAGAGAGAAAAAGAGTATCTTCTTGAAATTTGATACTTAGAAGATTTGTAGAAGAAAAAGAATGGCAAAAATAATATATATACACATCTATATGTATACATATATACTCATATTTATGTATTTTATATATAAATAATGAAATAAGATATCTGAAAATGAGAAAGGTGGGGAAAAATTTAAAGACAAGAGAAGGTATAAAATATTTACTTAAATAAGATGGCAATATAGAAATATATTACTAGTAATGTCAGCAAGATTGCAGAATAGATTATTCAACCCTCCTTGCCTCATAGAAACACTCATTTGAAAACTATCCACAGAAGAAGATATCTTCATGTAAGCACCAGAATCCAGGTGAGAGACTACAGCATCTGAAAAGAGTTTAAAGAGAGTAGGAAGGACAATTTCTCTTATCCAAAATCACCCCTCTTATGGCCTCCAGTGAATGCCAGAGACATCCCTTCTGCTAGGAGTTTTCCTGTGGAGGAAAAGATCAAGTGACTATCAGATTTTTCTGGAGACCCAGACCTCATGCCAGCCACCACGGGCTCAGGCTGCATGGATCCAGGCCCTGGGCTTGCTAGGTTGTGGGTTCTGACACTGAGCCTGTGGTGAACTCTACCAGCCAACCTGACCAGAATCTCTGAATGAGCTATTGAAAGTATTTTCCTGACAAGCCAGTATGTGAAGATTGGAAGAAGTGACTAATTTTTCAAATGCACAAACACCTGTGCAAAGCTACATGAATTACAAGGGAACAAGGAAACATGACACAACCAAAGTTAATATATAAATACAACTATTCCACAGAGAGATGTAAACTAAAACAGCAATGAAGGGTGACTGGGTGGCTCACTCAGTTAAGAATCTGACTCTCGATTTTGGCTTAGGTAATGATCTCACATAGGGGGGGCTTCATGGTCAGCACAGAGTCTGTTTGTCCCTTTCCCTCTGCTCCTCCCCACACTTGCTCACTTGCATTCACATGTTCTATCTCTAAAATAAAAAATAAATAAATAAATAAATAAATAAATAAAATCTTTTTAAAAAAACAAGCAATGAAATATCACTTTACTTGTGTTAGGTTAGGTATTTTTAAAAAAATATAAATAGGGTCACCTGGGTGGCTCAGCGGTTGAGCATCTACTTTTGGCTCAGGTCATGATCCTGGGGTCCTGGGATGGAGTCCCACAGCAGGCTCCCAGCAGGGGAGCCTGCTTCTCCCTCTGCCTATGTCTTTACCTTTCTTTCTGTGTCTCCATGAATAAAAAAAATCTTAAAAAAAAAAAAAAGATAAATGTTGGCAAGAATTCAAAATAAAAGGAACACTTATTTTTTTTTAATTTTTATTATTTTTCTGATACCATTGCTCTCACTGGTGGTTTTGTGCCAAAGTTAATGGCACAAATATATGCCATAACATATAACATAAACACATATAATGTTTGCACAGAACATTATATGCACAGGAGGTAGAGAAAAAGGGAAGGGACCACAAAATTAAAAACAAAAAAACAAATCCTGGATAGCTCTTAGTATCTATACTATTCCCATATTAACAAAATTCACTTGGGAATACAGAACAGAAAACAAGTGTGCAGCGAAGTGTATGTTGGGGGAGAAAAAGACAAAGGGAAAGGTGGTATATACATGCAATGGAATATTATTTAGCCTAAAAAAGAAGGAAATCCTGTCATTTTCAATAACATGGATGGACTTGGAGGACATTAAGTGATAAGCTAGGCAGAAGGAAAATACTATGCGAAACCACTTATATAATGAATTTAAAGTAGTTAAATGCATAGATTTGGAGAGTAGAATGGTGGCTGCCAGTCAAATATCCCTGGGGTGGTATTGGTCAAATGTACAAAGTTTTATTTACACAAGATGATAAATCCTAGAGATCTACTATAAATTATAGTGCCTATAGTTAGCAATACTATGTTGTATATTGAAAACTTGCTAAGAGGGTAAATCTTATATTAAGTGTTTTTATCACAAAAATATTAATAATAAGAGAGTAGGAGGATACTTTTAGAAGTGATGGACTGGCTTATAACATGGCTTGAGTGCATATTTATCCCCAAACCCATTAAATTGTGTACATTAATTATGTACAACTTTTTCCAGTTGTATTGAGATATGATTAATGTATAAAATTGTATAAAGTTAAGGTGTACAACATAATGACTTGAGATATACATATATATATACACACATTGTGAAATGATTATCACAATGAGTTTAGTTAGCATACATCACTTCACATAGTTGTATATTTTTCTTGTGATGAGACCTTTTAAGATTTACTCTTAGTAACTTTCAAAACACAATAGAGTCACCATGTCATACATTATATCTCTAGAACTCTAGTCACTATGCCATACATTATATCTCTAAAACTTACTTAAAACTGGAAGTTTTTACTTTTTAACCACCTTGACCCAATTCTCTCACCCCGCCCCTGTCTCTAAAAACCACTAGCCTGTTCTCTGTTTCTGTGAGTTTATTTTTCCTTTTTCCTTTAGAATCCACATATGTATGAAATCATACAGTATTTATCTTTGTCTGACTTCTTTCACTTAGTATAATGCCTTCAAGTTCCATCCATGCTGTCACAAATGGCAAGACTTCCTTTTTAATGGCTGACTAAATTTCCATATATATAAATATTATATTAGTGCTCGCTTCGGCAGCACATATACTAAATATTATATTATACAATATATATAATATCACATTTCTTTATCCATTCATTTGTTGGATACAACAAATGAGTGGATACATTCAACATACAGATACTTATGTTGCTTTCATGTCTTGGATATTGTAAATAATGCTGCAGTAAATATGAAGGTACATTATCTCTGACATAGTGATCTTGTTTCTTTTGATATGTGTCCAGAAGTGGAATTGCTGATTCATATGGTAATTCTATTTTTAATTTTTTAAAGGCCCTCCAGAATGTTTTCCATAGTGGCTGCACAAATTTACCCCCCCCTTCCAACTCACATTGCACGAGTTCCCTTTTCTCCATATCCTCACCAACACTTACCTCTTGTCTTTTTGATGACAGCCATCCTAACAAGTGTGAAGTAATTTCTCATGTGCATTCTCCTGATGATTAATTATGTTAAACATATTTTCATGTACCCCCTGGCAAGTTGTATGTATTTTTTGTAAAATGTCTATTTGGTTCCTCTCTCCATTTTTTAATTACAATGATTCTTTTTTCTTTCTTCTTTTTATCTTTCTTTTTTCTTTTTTTTTTTCTTTTTCTTTTTTTTTTTGCCATTGAGTTGTATGAGTTCTTTATATATTTTAAATACAAATCCTTTATCAGATAGTGATTTGCAAATATTTCCTTACTTTAGTAGGTGGCCTTTTCATTTTGTTGATGTTTCCTTTGCTGTGCAGTTTTTTGGTTTGATGTAGCTCCTCTTTATTTTTGCTTTTGTTTCCTTTGCTTTTCATGTTAAATCGAGAAAGTCATTGCCACGACCAATGTCAAGTAGCTTACCTCCTTTTTTCTTATAGGAGTTTTATGGTTTCAGGTTTTATATTCAAACATTTAAACCATTTTGAGTTTATTTTTTTTCCTATGATACAAGTTAGTGGTTGAGTTTTATTCTTTTTGTTATAGGAGTCCAATCTTTCCAGCACCATTTGTTGAAGAGATTGTCCTTTCCCTATTGTATATTATTGGCTCTTTTGTTGTACATTAATTGATCATCTATGCATGGGTTTAGTTCTGGGTCCTCTATTCTGTTCTCTTGATCTATGTATCTTTTTCTTTTTTTTTTTTAAAGATTTTATTTATTTATGATAGTCATAGAGAGAGAGAGAGAGGCAGAGACACAGGCAGAGGGAGAAGCAGGCTCCATGCACCAGGAGGCCGACGTGGGACTCGATCCCGCGTCTCCAGGATTGCGCCCTGGGCCAAAGGCAGGCGCCAAACCGATGCGCCACCCAGGGATCCCTATGTATCTTTTTCTATGCCAATATCATACTGTTTTGATTGCCAAAACATACTTAAGTATTAATGCAATATATTTATATATTATATATATAGTTTGAAGTTGTTAGAAAATATGATGCCTGCAGCTACATTCTTTCTCAAGATTGCTTTGGCTATCCAGGGTCTTTGTGATTCCATACACATTTTATGATAACTTTTTCCTATTTCTGTAAAAAATGCCATTTTTATTTTGATAAGGATTGCATTGAATCTATAATTACTTTGGGTAGTGTGGACATTTGAATATTGTTAATTCTTCCATTCATGAGCATTGAATATCTTTCCATTTATTTGTATCTTCTTAATTTTTTATCAGTGTTTTATAGTTTTCAGTGTACAGATCTTTCATCTCCTTAGTTAAATTTATCCCTAATTATTTATTTTTTTGGATGCAACTATAAATGGGATGGTTTTCTTAATTTCTTTTTCTGATAGTTTGTTGTTAGTGTATAGACATGAAACTGATTTTTTTTTTGATCTTGTATTCTGCAATTTTACTGAATTCAGTTATTATTTCTAGCAGTTTTTGGTAGGGTTTTTAGGGTTTTCTCTATAAAACGTCATGCTATATACTAATAGGGACTGTTATTTCCTTTCTGATCTGGATGTCTTTTATTTCTTTTTCTTGCCTAACTGTGTGGCAAGGACTTCCAATATTATGTTGAATAAAACTGATGAAAGTGGGCTTACTTGTCTTATTCCTGATCTGTAAAGAAAGTTTTAGCTTTTTACCATTAAGCATGATGTTAACTGTGGGTTTGCCATATGTGGCCTTTATTATATTGAAGTTTCTTCTATATCCAGTTGGTTTGGAGTTTTTATCATGAATGAATGTTGAATTTTTTTCAAGTATTTTTTCTGCATCTAATGAGATGATCTTATGATTTCTACACTTCATTTTGTTAATGTATTGTATCATATCAATTAATTTGTGGATGTTCCAGATGAAAGATTTATTCTCTAGTTAATAAACTCATAGTCTCCCACCTTGGAGCAAACAGCACATCAGACGTCAACTAGAGTCAGAGTACCAAAAATGAGAGAAGGACCACTCAATGAAAGTCAGATTCTGCAGCTCCATCTCTTTTTTAGACCTGAAACATTAGTAGTTAGGAATACTCCTCCAGACAGGATATTAGGGAGATTCTTTTTGGAGTAACTCAACAACTTTAAAAAGACCTGGAGATCCAATATTTAGGTTCAACCAGTAAAAAAAATAAAATAAAATAAAATAAAATGAAATGTGATTCATCACATTCTATAAGCAATCCTATCAGTCAAATCTCTGCCTATACTTATTTACTATAAATCAATTTTTTTTCTAAATAAGCATCTCATTCTTTTTTTAATATTTATTTATGTATTTATTTATTTAGACAGAGAACACATAAGTGGGATAGGGAGGGGCAGAGGGAGAGAGAGAATCCTAAGCAGGTTCCACACCGAGGATGGAGCCTAACATGGGGCTTGATCTCACAACCCTAGGATCATGACCTGAGCCAAAAATCAGGAGTCAGCCATTTAACCAACTGTGCCATCCAGGCACCCTTCAGCACCTTATTTTTAATTATGAATGAAAATACAAGAATAAGCCTATATAAAAGAAAGCTTCCATGATGGCAGAGGAAGAAACCTTAGAGAATAGGCACTCAGAGGAAGCAAAAATAATGTAAAGTGAACCAGAAAAAAAAGTCAATGAAAAAAATCTGTAAATAACATGTTTAGAGAGTTAGGGAAAGATGTCATATCTATTAACCAATAATAATATGCAAAAAATACCAAGGTAATAACAGAACAACTAGAGATGAATAAAGCATTGTTTGAAAATAAAAATAGAAATTATGAAGTCTAAAGAAGAAATCACAGTAGGGTTGAAAGTTGAAATTCTTTCTCTGAGGGAAGAAACACTACTTCCCCCACTATTAAAAAAAGACAATTAAAAGATAGAAGGAAGAAGAAAAATAAGGTGATCTACTATTATATTAATATAAGTTCCATAAACGTAAGCAAGCATAAGCCAAAAATAATACCTATGATCCATCCTTTAAGCTGTGGAGACATAGATGCCACTGCCACTTGGGTATAAACACTCAGAATGTACTGCCAGCACCATCAGCAACAGACCGCTGCCATTACTACTACTGCCACAACTGATTGAGCTGCTTGATTTCTGTTTGTTTGTGCCAATAGCTTCTGATTCATAGTCCAGAGTAGATGGGTCTGATTCATGAAAACCAGATCAGGTGTCATATTCTTGTTGTAAAGGCAAGTATTTACCTAGCAATTTCAGCTTCTATAGGAGAAGGGTTTAGCCACTGGACACCAAATAAAATCACCAATGTCCACTACACAGGGGAACTAATATTAAAAACAGAGAAAAAAAAGTCCTATGGTGAAAGGAAAGAAAATCAGGAAGGTGGCAATATGGTGGGCCCGCAAGGCAGGAAATCCACATTGGGGCATGAGGATGGAAAGTTTTGTGAGAATTGGCTCTAGGCAACAAATAAATAGACAAATACAACCCAACAAAAACAACAAGCAAAAAATAAACTGACAGTGTATCTGAAGATTTTGAGCATTTCTAAATAATGTTAATAGAGGTTTTATAATTCTTATAATGCATTTCAAAGAATTTGACAATGAATTGATAAATGCAAAACAAACAACAGAAGAAATATGAAATCTAGAATAATATCTGTTGATGAAAAGTGGACCAAGAAAAGAAACATAATCATAGTTTCAGCTTGGTTCATCAATTTTTTCAGACATTTATAGAATCACAAAAATGTGGTTTAATTGTACTGGGAAAAATAAAATAGGGAAAGAAGTGTTAATGGGAAGTTTTCAATTGATAATGTCAAAAATCTAAAATAGGCAAAAACAGTGTTAACAGAATTTAGAACAGAGGGATCAGTAAGAGAGGAAACAGTTGAAAGATATAAAAGCCTCTAGGAAATAGGGCTTCAATGTAAGGATGGTAACAGGGGGACTTCATTAAAAATAAAAATATATTTTTAAATAGGAGCTAAAATATCACCTGTTTCAAGAGCCCTATGGCAGAGTGAGTTCTTCCTTTATGTTTCCTCAGCACTTTCTATACCGATTCTCTATTGTAGTGCTTTTCACATTGGATTATAATTAATTATTCACACGACTGCTGTCCTCACTACATGTACACACTCTAGTTAGCACTGAGTATTATGCCTGATGTGAAATAGATGGCAAGCACATTTTTCTTGAACTGATCTATACTCAACCCTCTCCAACCTTAACTTCTACTTTTTATTTCCTCAATTTTCCCCTCTCTTTTGTATACATTATCTCAATGAATTTACTTTTACTTTTTTAAAAAAAATCCTTTATATCCTTAATGGAGCCAGAAAATCGAGTGAATTTTTAATTTTTTTCCTGTGATCATACCTTCTCTTTAGGTCTATCTCAATGTTAGCCTAAAAATATCCACTGGGCAAAACCAACTTGGCATATATCATGTCACCTCATTTGGATGAATTATTGATAATGTTTTTGCAAGCATATATCAAAAATATTTCACTCACTAAAACCTAGAAAAGGAAGGCTGGATTTATCTACTGATTATATGTAGCTATCGTGGGAAAACAGTGAATAATCCATCAACATTCTTAGACATCCAGATATCTATAGATTACTGACAATTTTATTAGAAGATTCTGATTACCATTACAGAACAGCAGAGTTCCAACTCCAAATTGTCACTTCTTTCCAGATTAATGACTTTTAAAATCACTCTTGAGCCAGGAAACAGAATTCTCTTGTGGGTCTAATAATTTGAAGAACAAATCTCCAAAGTTAGATCTCTTGTTCTGTGTTAAAACATTAACATCTATTAAATGCTACACAAAGAAACTTAGCCAGTGAGTTTTAATTAATTTGGTCTTAGAAAAATTAATTGTCTATCATTTTAGCTTTAGACTGTTTCTTGAAAAAAAATTAAATACTTATTTGGAAGAAATAATGCAAGTCATTTTCTCTGAGAACATGGGGTTTGGCTTGACAGGGACAGTTATTAAAAAGATTTAATGGAATCACCAAGACTTATTTGAAACTTGCCTAGAAACATTTTTATACTCAATCTGCACAACAATACATTAATTTTTTCAACACAGATGGACATTTTATTGTTATCTTGGGAAGGAAGGCAAATAAAGACTGTGGGGATTTTCAGTTGTGAGCTGTAAGCACCAAAGGTGAAGATCTTGTAGACATAGGATGAGAGAAGGAATAAAGCATCCTGTCAAATTAAAAAAAAAAAAAAAAAAAAAAACAACAACAACAACAACAACAGAAAAAATGGTACCATAGTTAAAAACCATATAATGGCATTTGTGACCAATTTTCTCTCTAATGATGGAGAAATTGAATTCAGGGTGTGCTCAGAAGGCTGTCATGCAGGGGTATTTGGAGACTGTGTGGTAGTTAAGGATACAGTGGTCTTTCTCTTCCATATAATTCATTTTCTTGGATTGCAAATACTGCTATTAAAATTTGATTCAGATTGAAATTGGCACCACTCAAACCAATGTACTTGGCATTTGAGATTTATTATTTGATGCATTTGTAAGGATAAATAGATGCTGAAAATAAGAAAGCTGATATTTTATCTTCTCTTCTGGGCTCATGAGTTTTGCTGACTTTTACATAAGAAATCAAATTGTATGATTGAGAATAGCTGTGAGGTATCATATAATGGAAACAATTTAGTCTGGAGGTCTGAAGACCAGAATTTTGGTTTTAGCTCTGCCACCATGTGAACAAACCACATTTATTGGTGTCTCAGCTGCTTCATCTGTAAAATAAAAAAGTAGAATTAGATGTTCTTTTGGCTTTTTCCAGCTTGAAAATCAAATGCTCTTATGTGACTAGAGGTAATTAACACTGGTTCATTAGGCACTGAACTAGCAGAGGAGGGCTGCTCATTGAGCATCTCTTATATTCTGAGTTCTGTATTATATACTGTATTGACTATCAGGAAACATGTGAGTCCTGTGGTCAGACTATCATTTTCATTATTATACTAGATCTCTGACTCTAGACTAGTTACCTAATTTTTTTATCTTTTGGTTTCTTTGACTACAAAATGGGAATTGTTGTAATAGTGATTATTATATAAAATGGGAATAATTAAGGCCCCTGAGAGGCTCAGTCAGTTAAGCATCTACCTTTGGCTCAGGTCATGATGCCAGAGTCCTGGGATTGAGTCCCACTTCATGCTCCCTGTTCAGCGGGGAGTCTGCTTATCACTCTCCTCCCTGCTTATGCTCTCCTATCTCTGTCTCTGTCAAATAAATAAATAAAATCTTTTTCTAAAAAAAATGGGAATAATTAGTACTTATCTCATCATATTTTTAAAAATATTTTATTTATTTATTCATGAGAGACACACATACACAGAGAGAAGCAGAGACACAGGCAGAGGGAGAAGCAGGCTCCACGCAGGGAGCCCCACGTGGGACTCAATCCCGGGACCCCAAGATCATGTCCTGGGCCGAAGGTAAGCACCCAATGGCTGAGCCACCCAGGGACCCCATCTTATAAGGTGTTTAAGAAGATTAACAAGTTATTTCATGAGGTGCTGGAGGAGAGTACTTTTCATATAGAGTACTTTTCATATATTTCAATAAATATTAACTTATATTTGTGTGTGTATTTGAATCTTCATAATAATACATGCCCTTTTTATAACTGAAAAAATGGTATTTCTCCTAGGTCCCTGATTATTTATACTTAATGATAAAATTACAATTTAAATATTTTCTCAATCACTGTTTAACAAAAGTCCACCTAAGATCCTGCAAAACAGCAGATTCTAGACAGAATGAAGAAATGAATGGCTAAGATCAAAGACTCTGTGTGATATTGGAGCTCATGTAACTAAGGTTGGCACAGATGAAAATGGATATATTCCAAGCAGGAACAATGTGTCTTTTATGTCTCTTTATAATCTTTAGATAGTAACACCTTCTTCTGCCTTTGCTGATCAAAAGATCTCATCAACTTTATAGTTACTTTTGGCCTTTGCTGCTCTGATATTTACGTTTAAAGAAAATGCTACTGATCCCAGAGGTCAGCACTCTAATATGATATAGAAGATTTGGTTATTTCTGGAAAAGAGCTGTTGAGCACTCTAATAATATAGCAGAGCTATTAGTAAAATAAAATCAAGGCAAGTAGAGGGTTATAATCAATAGAACAATTCAGTATGACTAATAAGCTGTATTATCTTAATTCCAACCATCATTTTGATCTAGCCAGTAAGTAGAGACCTTGAGATATTACTGGATAAAAATATAAATGTAGCAGTATCACGATGGCACACCAGGTATGCTCATGGCTTTTTCTTGTTGCTAAGGTATGGTTACTATGACAATAGTCACTAATACTACCAAATTGATTCCCGCTAATAGGAAGCCATTTCCTACTAATTTGTGAAGAGGCTCATTATTAAAATAAAGCTTTATCAGTTTTCTACTCCTGTCTTATTTTTTAAAATTGTTGTATATCTAACTATGTAATTCAAATTGAACACATCATATTTGTTGAGAATGTGCCAGATATTTTATATATGCTTTTTCATTTAATTCAATTCATTTCATTCAATGTTAACTATAGGAGTGAAAGTTTATTACTTGGTTTTACAGGTGAATAAACTAAGACGCAAGGAGGTTACATTGTTCACATTTACACATCCAGCAAATGACAGAGCTTGGATGTGACTGTATATGTATCTTTTCTGTATCTTTTCATGGTGTTATTTGAATTATTCTTTGTAAAATTAGAGAGTTAAGTAAAATTAGAAGAATCATGCAGTCCAGCTGAATTTGGAAGGTGTGGCTTTGTAGTAGTTCCAACATATATTTAAGTTGATTTTATCAGTGACAGTAACCTGGATGTAATGATATTCATAGCAGCTTCTCAGTGCTTACTATGTGTAAAACACTAAATTTTAGCACTTAATACTTAAAAATTTTAGCACTTAGCACTTAATATTTATTTAATTTTCAACACAATAGCATGAAGAACATACTATCACTACCTCCATTTTATAATAAACTGTTACAGATATTTAAATTGATTTTCCCAGAGTTGTATAATGAATAAGTTATTGAGTCAATATTTAAACCCAAGTGGTCAGACTTCAGAATCTATGGTATTAATCGCTACCCTATAATGACCAGTCCACATCAAAGGCTGGATATTGAGCAGAAACTACAAGACTAAAATTTAATCCAAAACTAGAGCTTTGTCTAATAAGTGAGACCAAAGGGAATTATGATTGTTGGTGAATAAGGGCTTCAGATTATCATTTTCACTGATTTACTCTCTTTTGCTGTCTTCAACTAGAGTACATAAATGAATACAACTACGTATCACTGAGAATTTATTCTTTACAAGGTATATACTAAGTACCCTATAATCATTGTCTTATTTAACACTCACAACAATCCTGTGAGGTACTTACAGATATAAGTAAATCTCCAGGGAGATGGTGGTGCTGGTTTGATCTGAGGCATACTGAAAAGCCATACACTTTTAAGCCACAGTGCTATGCTGCCAATGGTATATTTCTTATTAAATTTTTGGAGCTTTCAAAATGAAGATCTTGATTTGGAGTTGAATGTAGATACAGAATGTACTAGCTGGCCTGCCCTATGCTGAGGAAAACAAGTAACTGCTGAAACTAATCCTGGAGCAAATTATATACAGTTACGTAAATAAGAAAGCTTAACAGCAACTTTCCTAAGAGTTGACTTCCTGTTTGTTTGAAGTACTCTTCAGTCCCCATGCAAAGGAATAGATGATAGACCAAAAATGCAAAATTCTTTAAAATTTGTTTTTCATTTGTTTTTATTGAAGTTCAATTTGCCAACATATAGTATAACACCCAGCGTTCATCCCATCAAGTGCCCTCCTCATTGCCCATCACCAACCACCAGCCCACCTCCCTTTCTGCAACCCTTTGTTCATTTCCCAGAGTTAGCAGTCTTTCATGGTTTGTCTCCCTCTCTAATTTTTCCCGCTCAGTTCCCCCCCCTCCCTTATAATCCCGTTCAATATTTCTTATATTCCCCATATGAGTGAAACCATATGATGATTGTCCTTCTCTGAGTTACTTCACTCAGCAAAATACCCTCCAATGCCATCCATGACGAAGCGAATGGTGGATATTTGTCCTTTCTGATGGCTGAGTAATATTCCCTTGTATACATAGACCACATCTTCTTTTTTTTTTTTAATTTATTTTTTATTGGTGTTCAATTTACTAACATACAGAATAACCCCCAGTGCCGTCACCCATTCACTCCCACCCCCCGCCCTCCTCCCCCTCTACCACCCCTAGTTCGTTTCCCAGAGTTAGCAGTCTTTACGTTCTGCCTCCCTTTCTGATATTTCCCACACATTTCTTCTCCCTTCCCTTATATTCCCTTTCACTATTATTTATATTCCCCAAATGAATGAGAACATATAATGTTTATCCTTCTCCGACTGACTTACTTCACTCAGCATAATACCCTCCAGTTCCATCCACGTTGAAGCAAATGGTGGGTATTTGTCATTTCTAATAGCTGAGTAATATTCCATTGATTACATAAACCACATCTTCTTTATCCATTCATCTTTTGTGGGACACCGAGGCTCCTTCCACAGTTTGGCTATCGTGGACATTGCTGCTAGAAACATCGGGGTGCAGGTGTCCCGGCTTTTCATTGCATTTGTATCTTTGGGGTAAATCCCCAACAGTGCAATTGCTGGGTCGTAGGGCAGGTATATTTTTAACTGTTTGAGGAACCTCCACACAGTTTTCCAGAGTGGCTGCACCAGTTCACATTCCCACCAACAGTGTAAGAGGGTTCCCTTTTCTCCGCATCCTCTCCAACATTTGTTGTTTCCTGCCTTGTTAATTTTCCCCATTCTCACTGGTGTGAGGTGGTATCTCATTGTGGTTTTGATTTGTATTTCCCTGATGGCAAGTGATGCAGAGCATTTTCTCATATGCATGTTGGCCATGTCTATGTCTTCCTCTGTGAGATTTCTCATCATGTCTTTTGCCCATTTCATGATTGGATTGTTTGTTTCTTTGGTGTTGAGTTTAAGAAGTTCTTTATAGATCTTGGAAACTAGCCCTTTATCTGATATGTCATTTGCAAATATCTTCTCCCATTCTGTAGGTTGTCTTTTAGTTTTGTTGACTGTATCCTTTGCTGTACAAAAGCTTCTTATCTTGATGAAAACCCAATAGTTCATTCTTGCTTTTGTTTCTTTTGCCTTCGTGGATGTATCTTGCAAGAAGTTACTATGGCCGAGTTCAAAAAGGGTGTTGCCTGTGTTCTCCTCTAGGATTTTGATGGAATCTTGTCTCACATTTAGATCTTTCATTCATTTTGAGTTTATCTTTGTGTGTGGTGAAAGAGAGTGGTTTAGTTTCATTCTTCTGCATGTGGATGTCCAATTTTCCCAGCACCATTTATTGAAGAGACTGTCTTTCTTCCAATGGATAGTCTTTCCTCCTTTATCGAATATTAGTTGACCATAAAGTTCAGGGTCCACTTCTGGGATCTCTATTCTGTTCCATTGATCTATGTGTCTGTTTTTGTGCCAGTACCACACTGTCTTGATGACCACAGCTTTGTAGTACAACCTGAAATCTGGCATTGTGATGCCCCCAGATATGGTTTTCTTTTTTAAAATTCCCCTGGCTATTCGGGGTCTTTTCTGATTCCACACAAATCTTAAAATAATTTGTTCTAACACTCTGAAGAAACTCCATGGGATTTTGATAGAGATTTCATTAAACGTGTATATTGCCCTGGGTAACATTGACATTTTCACAATATTAATTCTGCCAATCCATGAGCATGGAATATTTTTCCATCTCTTTGTGTCTTCCTCAATTTCTTTCAGAAGTGTTCTATAGTTTTGAGGGTATAGATCCTTTACATCTTTGGTTAGGTTTATTCCTAGGTATCTCATGCTTTTGGGTGCAATTGTAAATGGGATTGACTCCTTAATTTCTCTTTCTTCAGTCTCATTGTTAGTGTATAGGAATGCCACTGATTTCTGGGCATTGATTTTGTATCCTGCCATGCTACCGAATTGCTGTATGAGTTCTAGCAATCTTGGGGTGGAGACTTTTGGGTTCTCTATGTAGAGTATCATGTCATCGGCGAAGAGGGAGAGATTGACTTCTTCTTTGCCAATTGGAATGCCTTTAATGTCTTTTTGTAGTCTGATTGCTGAGGCTAGGACTTCCAGTACTATGTTGAGCAGCAGTGGTGAGAGTGGACATCCCTGTCTTGTTCCTGATCTTAGGGGAAAGGCTCCCAGTGCTTTCCCATTGAGAATGATATTTGCTGTGGGCTTTTCATAGATGGCTTTTAAGATGTCGAGGAATGTTCCCTCTATCCCTACACTCTGAAGAGTTTTGATCAGGAATGGATGCTGTATTTTGTCAAATGCTTTCTCTGCATCTAATGAGAGGATCATATGGTTCTTGGTTTTTCTCTTGCTGATATGATGAATCACATTGATTGTTTTACGGGTGTTGAACCAGCCTTGTGTCCCAGGGATAAATCCTACTTGGTCATGGTGAATAATCTTCTTAATGTATTGTTGGATCCTATTGGCCAGTATCTTGTTGAGAATTTTTGCATCCATGTTCATCAGGGATATTGGTCTGTAATTCTGCTTTTTGGTGGGGTCTTTGTCTGGTTTTGGAATTAAGGTGATGCTGGCCTCATAGAACGAATTTGGAAGTACTCCATCTCTTTCTATCTTTCCAAACAGCTTTAGGAGAATAGGTATGGTTTCTTCTTTAAAAGTTTGATAGCATTCCCCTGGGAAGCCATCTGGCCCTGGACTCTTGTGTCTTGGGAGGTTTTTGATGACTGCTTCAATCTCCTCCCTGGTTATTGGCCTGTTAAGGTTTTCAATATCTTCCTGTTCCAGTTTTGGTAGTTTGTGGCTTTCCAGGAATGCGTTCATTTCTCCTAGATTGCCTAATTTATTGGCGTATAGCTGTTCATAATATGTTTTTAAAATCGTTTGTATTTCCTTGGTGTTTTTAGTGATCTCTCCTTTCTCATTCCTGATTTTATTAATTTGAGTCTCCTCTCTCTTCTTTTTAATAAGGCTGGCTAATGGTTTATCTATCTTATTAATTCTTTCAAAGAACCAACTCCTGGTTCTGTTGATCTGTTCCACAGTTCTTCTGGTCTCGATTTCGTTGAGTTCTGCTTGAATCTCTATTAACTCCCTTCTTCTCCTGGGTGTAAGATCTATTTGCTGTTTTTTTCTCTAGCTCCTTTATGTGTAAGGTTAGCTTTTGTATTTGAGTTCTTTCCAGTTTTTGAATGGATGCTTGTATTGCGATGTATTTCCCCCTCAGGACTGCTTTTGCTGCATCCCAAAGATTTTGAATGGTTGTATCTTCATTCTCATTAGTTTCCATGAATCTTTTTAATTCTTGCTTAATTTCCTGGTTGACCCTTTCATCTTTCAGCAGGATGGTCCTTAACCTCCACGTGTTTGAGGTCCTTCCAAACTTCTTGTTGTGATTTAGTTCTAATTTCAAGGCATTATGGTCTGAGAATATGCTGGGGACGATCCCAATCTTTTGGTATCGGTTCAGACCCGATTTGTGACCCAATATGTGGTCTATTCTGGAGAAAGTTCCATGTGCACTTGAGAAGAATGTGTATTCAGTTGAGCTTGGATGTAAAGTTCTGTAGATATCTGTGAAATCCATCTGGTCCAGTGCATCATTTAAAGCTCTCGTTTCTTTGGAGATGTTGTGCTTAGAAGACCTATCGAGTATAGAAAGAGCTAGATTGAAGTCACCAAGTATAAGTGTATTATTACCTAAGTATTTCTTCACTTTGGTTAATAATTGATTTATATATTTGGCAGCTCCCACATTCGGGGCATATATATTGAGGATTGTTAAGTCCTCTTGTTGAATAGATCCTTGAAGTATGATATAGTGTCCCTCTTCATCTCTCACTACAGTCTTTGGGGTAAATTTTAGTTTATCTGATATAAGGATGGCTACCCCTGCTTTCTTTTGAGGACCATTCGAATGGTAAATGGTTCTCTGACCTTTTATTTTCAGGCTGTAGGTGTCCTTCTGTCTAAAATGAGTCTCTTGTAGACAGCAAATAGATGGGTCCTGCTTTTTTATCCAGTCTGAAACCCTGCGCCTTTTGATGGGGTCATTAAGCCCATTCACATTCAGAGTTACTATTGAGAGATATGAGTTTAGTGTCATCATGATATCTATTCAGTCCTTGTTTTTGTGGAATGTTCCACTGAACTTCTTCTTAAAGGGGAATTTTAAGAGTCCGCCTTAAAATTTCTTGCAGAGCTGGTTTGGAGGTCACATATTCTTTTAGTTGCTGCCTGTCTTGGAAGCTCTTTATCTCTCCTTCCATTTTGAATGAGAGCCTTGCTGGATAAAGTATTATTGGTTGCATGTTCTTCTCATTGAGGACCCTGAATATATCCTGCCAGCCCTTTCTGGCCTGCCAGGTCTCTGTGGAGAGGTCTGCTGTTACCCTAATACTCCTCCCCATAAAAGTCAGGGATTTCCTGTCTCTTGCTGCTTTAAGGATCTTCTCTTTATCTTTGGAATTTGCAAGCTTCACTATTAAATGTCGAGGTGTTGAACGGTTTTTATTGATTTGAGGGGTGGGGGATCTCTCTATTTCCTGGATCTGAATGCCTGTTTCCCTTCCCAGATTAGGAAAGTTTTCAGCTATGATTTGTTCAAATACATATTCTGGCCCTCTGTCCCTTTCGGCGCCCTCGGGAATCCCAATTAAACGTAGGTTTTTCTTCCTCAGGCTGTCGTTTATTTCCCTTAATCTATCTTCATGGTCTTTTAATTGTTTGTCTCTTTTTTCCTCAGTTTCCCTCTTTGCCATCAACTTGTCTTCTAGGTCACTCACTCGTTCTTCCACCTCGTTAACCCTCGTCGTTAGGACTTCTAGTTTGGATTGCATCTCATTCAATTGATTTTTAATTTCTGCCTGATTAGCTCTAAATTCTGCAGTCATGAAGTCTCTTGAGTCCTTTATGCTTTTTTCTAGAGCCACCAGTAGCTGTATAATAGTGCTTCTGAATTGGCTTTCTGACATTGAATTGTAATCCAGATTTTGTAACTCTGTGGGAGAGAGGACTGTTTCTGATTCTTTCTTTTGAGGTGAGGTTTTCCTTCTAGTCGTTTTGCTCAGTGCAGAGTGGCCAAAAGCAAGTTGTATTGGGAAAAGGAGAAAAAGAGAGGAGAGAAAGAAGGAAAGAAAAGAGAAAGAGAAAAAAAAGGAAGAAAAAAAACGAAAAAAAAAAGAAGAAAAAGAGAAAGAAAAAGAAAGAAAGGAGAATAAAGGGGGGTGGGGGAAGGAAACAAATCAAAAAGCAAAACAAAACAAAACAAAAAAAGAACCACGGGGGAGTATCTTCTGATTCTGTGTACTTTAAGTCCCTTGGCTTCCCCTGGAAGTTGTCAGTCCGTCTAGCTGGTCTTCTGGGGGAGGGGCCTGCTGTGCTGATTTTCAGGTGTTAGCAGTTGGGGGAGCTGCTGTGCCCCTGCCTGGTGCAGGGCTCAGTGGGGGTTGTTTACCCCGTGAGGCCCCAGGAGGAACAGCCCCAGTGGCGGGGCAGCTCTGGAAACCTGGATTCAGCCCCGCAGGAACTCCGTCTGCAGGGCCTGGAGGCTCCGGGCGGGGCCGATGATCTGCTCAGCTGGGGCAGGAGCGTCCTCGCTGTCCTGGGCCCTCCCGGCCTCTGCCTGTCCCGGGGGAGGCCGGATCCTGGGCTGTGTCCCGGCGCCCTGTGCCCCGGAGCCTGCGCTGGTGGATTCGTGCTTCCGCCCCGCAGCCCCCTCCGCGGAGTCGCCCCCGAGCCCCCCCCCCCCCCCCGAGCAGCTCCGGGTCCCGCCGTGCGCGCTGCAGCCCTTAGGGAGCTCGGGGCTCTCTCGGGGCGCAGGTGTCTGTTAGTGTCCCCGGGAGCCTGAGGGCATCCCCGCCCTCCTGGGTCCTGCTCCACCTCCCTGGAGCCCCTTTCCCCCGGGAAGGTCGGTGCAGCTCCTGCGTCTCCGGGACGGGGCTCTCCTGTCCTGGGGACGCTCGCCCCGGCCTCAGCCCGGCTCCTTGCGGGCCCCTCCCCCTTGGAGGCCTTTTGTTTCTTTACTTCTTTTTCCCGTCTTCCTACCTTGATAGAAGCGCGAACTCTTCTCACTGTAGCATTCCAGGTGTTCTCTCTTTAATTCTCAGGCCGAATTCATAGATTTTCAGGATAATTTGAAGGTTTTCTAGGTAATTTGGTGGAGACAGGTGACTTGGGAGACCCTACTCTTCCGCCATCCTGCCCCTCCTCCTAGACCACATCTTCTTTATCCATTCATCTATTTAAGGACATCGTGGCTCCTTCCACATTTTGTCTATTGTATACGTTGCTGCTATGAACATTGGAGTGCAGGTGTCCTGATGTTTCACTACATCTGTATCTTTGGGGTAAATATCCAGTAGTACGATTGCTGGGTCGAAGGGTAGCTCTATTTTTAACTCTTTGAGGAACCTCCACACAATTTTCCAGAGTGGCTGCACCAGTTCACATTCCCACCAACAGTGCAAGAGGGTTCCCCTTTCTCCACATCCTCTCCAACATTTGTTGTTTCCTGCCTTGTTAATTTTCCCCATTCTCACTGGTGTGAGGTGGTATCTCATTGTGGTTTTGACTTGTATTTCCCTGATGGCAAGTGATGCAGAGCATTTTCTCATGTGCGTGTTGGCCATGTCTTTGTCTTCCTCTATGAAATTTCTGTTCATGTCTTCTGCCTATTTCATGATCAGATTTTTGTTTCTTGGGTGTTGAGTTTAATAAGTTCTTTATAGATCTTGGATACTAGCCCTTTCTTTATCTGATATGTCATTTGCAAATATCTTTTCCCATTCTGTAGGTTGTCTTTGAGTTTTTTTGACTGTTTCTTTTGCTGTGCAGAGGCTTTCTATCCTGATTAAGTCCCAATAATTCATTTTTGCTTTTGTTTCCTTTGCTTTCATAGATGTATCTTGCACATTCAAAAGTTGTTGCCTGTGTTCTCCTATAGGATTTTGATGGATTCTTGTCTCACATTTAGATATTTCAACCGTTTTGAATTTATCTTTGTGTATGGTGTAAGAGAGTAGTCTAGTTTCATTCTTCTGCACGTGGCTGTCCAATTTTCCCAACACCATTTATTGAAGAGACTGTCTTTTTTCCAGTGGAGAGTCTTTCCTGCTTTGTCGAATATTAGTTGACCATAGACTTGAGGGTCCATTCCTGGGTTCTCTATTCTGTTCCATTGATCTATGTGTCTGTTTTTGTGACAGTACCATATTGTCTTGATGATCACAGCTTTGTAATACAGATTGAAATCTGGCATTGTGATGCCCTCGGCTCTGGTTTTCTTTTTCAATATTCCCCTGGGTATTCAAGGTCTTTTATGATTCCATACAAATCTTAAGATGATTTGTTCCAACTCTGTGAAGAAAGTCCATGGTATCTTTTTTTTTTTTTAATTTTTATTTATTTATGATAGTCACACAGAGAGAGAGAGAGAGAGAGGCAGAGACACAGGCAGAAGGAGAAGCAGGCTCCACGCACCGGGAGCCCGACGTGGGATTCGATCCCGGGTCTCCAGGATCGCGCCCTGGGCCAAAGGCAGGCGCCAAACCGCTCCGCCACCCAGGGATCCCAAGTCCATGGTATTCTGATAGGGATTGCTTTGAACATGTCAATTACCCTGGGTAGCATTGACATTTTCACAATATTTAGTCTTCCAATCCATGAGCATGGAATGTTTTTCCATCTCTTTGTGTCTTCCTCAATTTCTTTCAGAAGTGTTCTATAGTTTTTAGGGTATAGATCCTTTACCTTTTTGGTTAAGTTTATTCCTAGGTATCTTATGGTTTGGGTAAATTGTAAATGGGATTGAGTCCTTAATTTCTCTTTCTTCAGTCTCATTGTTAGTTTATAGAAATGCCCCTCATGGGCAGCCACGGTGGCCCAGCGGTTTAGTGCCACCTTCAGCCCGGGGTGTAATCCTGGAGTCCCGGGATCGAGTCCCACATCAGGATCCCTGCATGGCTCCTGCTTCTCCCTCTGCCTATATCTCTGCCTCTGTCTGTCTCTCTCTCTCTCTTTCTGTGCATGTGTGTGTGTGTCATGAGTAAATAAATAAAATCTTTAAAAAAAAAAAAAAAGAAATGCCACTGATATCCGTGCACTGATCCTGTGCCCTGCCACATTGTTGAATTGATGTCTGAGTTCTAGCAATCTTGAGATGTTGTCTTTTGGGTTTTCTATATACAGTATCATGTCATCTGTGAAAGGGAGAGGTTGACTTCTTCTTTGCCAATTTGAATGTCTTTTATTTTTTTTTGTTGTTGTTGTCTGATTCCTGAGGCTAGGACTTCTAGGACTATGTTGAATAACAGTGGTGAGATGCAACATCCCTGTCGTGTTCCTGATCTTAGAGGAAAGGCTCTCAGTTTTTCACCATTGAGAATGATATTTGCTGTGGGCTTTTCACAAGTGGCTTTTAAGATATTCAGGAATGTTCCCTCTATCCCTACACTTCAAAGAGTTTTAATCAGGAATGGATGCAGTATTTTGTCAAATGCTTTCTCTACATCTATTGAGAGTATATATGGTTCTTGTTTTTTCTCTTGTTGATATGATCCATCATGTTTGTTTTACAAGTGTTGAACCAACCTTGCATCCCAGAGATAAATCCCACTTGGTCATGGTGAATAATTTTCTTTGTACTGTTGGATCCTATTGGCTAGTATCTTGTTGAGAATATTTGCATCCGTGTTCATCAGGGATACTGGTCTATAGTTCTTCTTTTTGATGAGGTGTTTGTCTGGTTTTGGAATTAAGGTAGTGCTGGCCTCATAAAACAATTTTAGAAGTATTCCATCCCTTTATATCCTAGTTTGCCTAGTTTGTTGGCATATAGCTGCTCATAGTATGTTTTAAAATCATTTGTATTTCCTTGGTATTTGTTGTGATATCTCCTCTTTCATTCATGATTTTATTAATTTGAATGTTTTTTTTTTTTCTTTTTAATAATGCTGGCTAGGCGTTTATCTAATTAATTCTTTCAAAGAACCAACTCCTCGTTTTGTGGATCTGCTCTACAGTTCTTCTGGTCTCTATTTCATTGAGTACTGCTCAAATCTTTATTATCTCTCCTCCTTGGTGTAGGTTTTCTTGCTGTTTTTCTCCAATTCCTTTAGGTGCAAGGTTAGCTTGTGTATTTGAGAGATTTTTTTTTCAATTTTTTGAGGGAGGCTTGTATTGTGATGTATTTCCCTCTTAGGATCGCTTTTGCTGTATCCCAAAGATTTTGAATGGTTGTATCTTCATTTTCATTCGTTTCCATGAATTTTTAAAATTCTTTTCTAATTTCCAAGTTGGCCCATTCAACTTTTAGTAGGATGCTCTTTAACCTCCATGTGTTTGAAATTCTTCCAAATTTCTTCTTGTGATTGAGTTCTAGTTTCAAGCATTGTGGTCTGAAAATATGCAGGGGGCAATCCCAATCTTTTGGTATCAGTTGAGACCTGATTTGTGACCCAACATGTGGACTATTCTGGAGAAAGTTCCATGTGCACTTGAGAAGAATAAGTATTCAGTTGCATCCAGATGGAAAGTTATGTATATATCTGTGAAATCTATTTGGTCCAATGTATCATTTAAGGCCTTTGTTTTTGTTTTTTGTTTTGTTTTTTTTTTTGTTTTTTTGGAGATGTTGTGCTTAGAAGATCTGTCATTTGCAGAAAGTGCTGTGTAGAAGTCTCCAACTATTAGTTTATTATTATCTAAGTGTCTTGATTTTTGTTGTTAATTGATTGATATACTTGGCAGCTCCCACATCAGGGACATAAATATTCATGATTGTTAGGTCCTCTTGTTGGATAGACCCTTTTTTTTTTTTTTTTTTTTTTTTTGTGATAGTCACACAGAGAGAGAGAGAGAGGCAGAGACATAGGCAGAGGGAGAAGCAGGCTCCGTGCACTGGGAGCCCGATGTGGGATTCGATCCCGGGTCTCCAGGATCGCGCCCTGGGCCAAAGGCAGGCGCTAAACCGCTGCTGCGCCACCCAGGGATCCCTGGATAGACCCTTTAAGTATGATAGTGTCCTTACTATCTTTGTCTCTTACTACAGTCTTTGGGGTAAACTTTAATTTATCTGATATGATGATTGCTACCCCAGCTTTCTTTTGAGGACCATTTGAATGGTAAATGGTTCTCCACCCTTCATTTTCAGGCTGGAGGCATCCTTATGTCTAAAATGAGTCTCTTTTGGACAGCATATAGATGGGTCTTGCTTTTTTTATCCAGTTCGATACCCTGCATCTTTTGATGGGATCATTTAGCCCATTCATGTTCAGAGTAACTATTGAAAGATATGAATTTAGTGTCATCATATTACCTATTCAGTCCCTGTTTTTGTGGATTGTTTCTTTGGACTCCTTCTTTCTTTTACAGGGTCCCCCTTAATATTGCAGAGCTGGTTTGGTGGTCATATATTCTTTTAGTTTCTGACTATCCTGGAAGCTCTGTATCTCTCCTTCTATTCTGAATATCCTTGCTGGATAAAGTATTCTGGCTGCAGGTTCTTCTCATTTAGGACCCTGAATATTTCCTGCCATCCCTTTCTGGCCTGCCAGGTCTCTGTAGAGAGGTCTGCTGTTAAACTGATATTTCTCCCCATATAGGTTAAGAATCTCTTGTCTTGAGCTGCTTTAAGAATTTTCTTTGTCTTTGAAATTTGCAAGTTTCACTATTAAATGTCGAGATATTGAATGATTTTTATTGATTTGGGGGTGTCCTCTCTATCTATTGGATCTGAGTACTGTTTCCTTCCCTAGATTTGGGAAGTTCTCAGCTATGATTTGTTCAGAAATACTTTGTGGTCCTCTCTCTCAGCCTCTTCTGGGATCCCAATTAGACATATATTCTTCCTTCTCGAGCTATCATTTATTTCCCTAAGCCTTTACTCATGGGCTCTTACTTATTTTTCTCTTTTCCACAGCTTCCTGCTTTACCATCAACTTGTCTTCTATGTCACTCACTCTTTCTTCCACCTCATTAACCCTAGCAGTTAGAACATCCAGTTTGGATTGCATCTCATTTAATCTATTTTTAATTTCAGCCTGATTAGATCTCAATTCTGCAGTAACAAAGTCTCTAGTGTCCTTTATGCTTTTTTCCAGAGCCACCAGTAGCTTTATAATTGTACTTCTGAATTGAATTTCTGACATCATATTGAAATCTGAATTTTGTAACTCTCTGGCAGAGAGTACTGTTTCCGGTTCTTTCTTTTGTGGTGAATTCTTCCTTCTAGTCATTTTGTCCAGTGCAGAGCAGCTGTATGTGGGCTGAGTCAAAAAATATCAACCACGACCTAAGTAAAATACACTCTAGATGATTTTTGAAGAGGTCAGAGACTAGAAAATAAAGAAGAAGAAGAAGAAGAAGAAGAAGAACAGAACAAAATAAAACAAAAGGACCACCAAAGTGGAAAATAAATTTAAAACAAAGTAGTAAAAATAAAAAGCCAAAAACCAAAACCAAAGAAGAAAAATGAGGAAAAAAAGTAAAGAAAAGAGGAAAAAGAGATGGTAGTAGTGAAGAAGTGGTAGTAGAGAGAGAATATAATCTACCTGAGGGGTCCTAGAGGGTGATCCTCTTGGCTCTGAGTGTATTTTGTTCTGTATGTCAGATTGCTGAATCCCAAATTTATATAAACCAGCAATACTTATAGAAAGCCCAACACTGACCATGAAAACATAAACAAGATAAAAGAGGGGGGCAGAATGGGAAGGAAGAGAGAATATAATCTCACAGAATGAATCAACACAGTGTTCCACTTGGTTCTGGGTGTATGTTGGTTGTGTTTTAGAATGTAATAACTTCCACCATTGTAAAACAAAACAAAGCAGAAAAAAAAAAAAAAACCCATATCTCATATATTTACCAAAATTAAATTGAGTACATTGAAGGGAATCCAGAATTGAAAAAATATATCTAAGGCATGTAGTTGTAGAAATACAAAAGTCAAAAAGGAAAAAAAAATTAAAAATGAAGAGCTGGTAAAATATTGTAGTTAAGGTGGGAAAAGAGAAAAACTATATTGGAAATTTTTAGTCTGATATAAAAATAAGTTCTAATGGAAAAAGAAAAGAAAAGAGAAGAGAAGAGAAAAAAAGAGAAAAGGGGGGGAAAAGGACCCTCTAGTTCTATATACTATTTAACCTCAGTCCTGGAGCTTTTCAGCACTGCTTGGTCAAGAACTAGCTCTTCCCCTGTCCTTCCAGCTGATCTTCTGGGGGAGCGGTCTGCTGTGCTGATTCTTAGGTGTGTGTACCTGAGAGAGATGCTCCACCCCCTGGGGGGTGCCGGGCTCAGTGGGAGCTGTCTACCCTATGAGGCCTCTGTTCCCTGGTGGCCTTGCTCCATCCCTGGCACCAGGTGAAACAAGGAGGAACAACAACACTGGTGGTGGCCAGATTTCCAGCTCTGGAATCGTCTCCCCGCAGTAACTACCACAGTCTCCTAGTCCACACTGACCCAGTTGCTCCCCTGGGCTGGTGTGCAGGCACTGATCTGCACAGCTTGGGAGCGCCCGGTGGCAGGAGAGTCCTCCCTGTCCTGTGCCCTCCCTTTTTCCACCTGCCCCAGGGGGAGTGCAGGATCATTGGCTGTGTTTGCTGGGTCCCCTGGGACCCGGGGCCTGTGCTGCTGGAATTGTGCTCCTGGGGCCACCTCTCCCAAAGGGAATGGGGCACAGACACCTCTGTCTGGAGCCTAACTGACTGGCTTTCTCCCAAATGCCCGGAGGCCTGCGTGCTCCAGCCCTATACCGATATGGGACTGTAGTTTGCGGTGCACTTTCCCCCCTGGCACCCCTCCTCTTATAGTGACTCTAGGAATCTTGAGGCCTCACTGCCCCTCCTGCAATTCTGCTCAATTTCCCTGCTGAGCACTTTTCCATCCGGGAAAACACCAGCAGGGATTTTTTTAAGTTCCTGGGGCTTTCCTGCCCCAGAGGCTCTCACTGCTCCGCATTAGCCCTGCTAGTTGTGGTTCTCCTCCCCCACTTTTTTGTTGTTGTTGTTGTTTTTGTTTTTTGCCTTCCTACCTTGTTAGAAGCAAAAACTCTTTTCTCTGTAGCATTCCAGCTGTTCTCTCTTTAAATCTCAGTTCAAATTTGTAGGTTTTCAGGATGTTTTGAAAGCTAGCTAGGTAAGTTTGTGGGGCCAGGTGAGTTGAGGACTCCCACTCTTCTGTCATTTTGCCCCTCCCCTCCAAAATGCAAACTTTTGAAACAACATCTCAAAGAAACTCCACAAAACATGTTCATACTTTTCCACATTATACATTAAAAAAGAGCAATTTAGTCATATAGCTGTATGAATATACATTATTTATAGTCTACTTGAAGTCAAAGACTTCAGGGTGATCTACAAAGAAAAAGGAACCATCATACTACTGCAAAATAAACAGCTAAGGGCATCATGGAAGATTTAACTCACTGTGGTGTAGCCTAGGATGCCATGAAATTGAAAATAGATGAGTATGGGAATCAGCAACTATGTATATTCTATTTGAGGCTTTTGAAGAAGAACCTGTTAGAGGGAAATTACTAGTAGGCCCAATTAGCTTGTGCTTCAAGCTTGAGAAGACTTCAAAATGCAGCTGTTTAGTAGTTAATATCTGCTGGATTGTAAGTAGAGATCTTTGTATTGGTTAACTTATGATGTGTAACAAACACACTGAAATTTAGTGGCTTAAAACAACTCCCATTTAAACAGCTCATGATCTGTGAAACGTGGGCAGTTCTTGTCCAATCTGACTTGGCAAAACTCTTCTGGGTTTGCTTATTTATTTCAAGTCAACTGGCAGTTGGCTGATGGCTTAGATGATCAAGAATGGCCTCACTGAAGTCTGACATTGAGACACTCAGCCAGGATGAAAGAGGCTCCTGGGACCTCTCTTGTTTCCCAATTCACCAGGCTAGCCATTTATTCACATTGTGGCAATGACAGGAGCCCCAATAGCAACAAGTAAGCATATGAATGCTTGTTAAACCTCTGTTTGCTCATTTTACTTGTGGACAAAGCAGGTCACAGGGCCACCTCAGTGTCACTGTAGAGGATATATCTAAAGGTCACAAGGGTGAGGGATAATCTGTGGCCATTTTTGCAGCCTTACTATATCCTTATCACAAATGTTGATTATAATTAATAATTATGATGGTGTTAGCTACATTTAAGAGGGGATGATAATTCCAGTGATGAATCTAAATTGAATATAGTCCATGTTTCCTTAGAAAACCTACAGAATAATAGTGGTGGATGAATCCAAGGATTACTCTGAGGGAGACAAACTATTTTAACAGAAAGGGCATGTATAGATACAAACAAAGCCCCAACACCTATTGGTTGAGTAACTAATATTATTGAATGTCTCTAAGCCTCTATTCCCAATTCATTAAAAGTAGGGGTTAGTAGCTATGTCACAAAGCACTGTTCCTCTTTTTATGCTTCAGCTTCAGCTGTAAAAGAGCCTAACCATATTCTTTCGTATTTTTTGTAGCAATGAATGAAGTCATCTAGAAGGAAAGGCTTGATTATCTGTAAAGTACTATGTAAATGTTAGTTATTTCCATTAATAGGGATTTTCATTCTGAATCATGCATTATAGTCCTCCTTCCTAGACCCGGTGTTCACTGTAATATACTATTTTTTTTTTGATATTTTTAAGTAACCAGAAATCTAAAGCTGAGGAGAGTAAAGGGACATGAAAATTCTTAAACAGAGTTGGTGGCATCATATGTTGGTAAAAGTGAATTAGTCAAATTGATAATGTGTTAAATATATTTCATGATCATATCAGGAAAGAATAATTTAAATATAGAATGGCTTTATTGCTAATATTTTGTCCTTTGTGGTATTTTTTCCTAACATACATTTAATAAATATATATTTGCAATGGATATATATTTACACACTCATTCACGAGATGTCAAGACAATTATTTTTCCTTTTCTTGGGTCTGTGCCTTTCAGTGGGTCACCACAGTTCTCTCAGTTTCAGTTTCATTATCCGTAGAATAGGGAGGGGCTGTTCAATGGGTAAATGAGGTCATAATAGTCAAATCCCTAGGCCAGACTTAATTCAGAGAAAACACTTTACTTTTAACTTTTCCCTTCCATTGTTTCTCCCCCTCACACTTGCCCAGTCAGATTTTGATATCTCTCCTTTCCCTGTTCCAGGACTTGAGATAGTGGTGATGAGACGTCCTAGAAAAAAAAAAAAAAAAAAAAAGGTTTGGAGGGGAAGGAAGATAATGTGCTTCTTTTGGGCTGTGCAGAGCTGAAGATGGCTGGGTGGCTCTAATTGGTTAGAGGCCCCAATGGGTTGTACATATCCCAGCTCAAGGAGATGGGAGACGAATGCCTGCCCTTTTGTAGACCCACCTGGAATAAGCCTCACTGTTCTCCCCTTGTGAGTGCCCCAGCTGGTTTTATCAGCTTGTGACATATTTCAACTCTATTCTGACAATTTATAAGCCCAACCAGAGATCTGTTCAATGTCTGGAGAAACGATATTGTTAAAAATGCAGAGCTTGGCTGGGCTGCTTGGAAACGATGGCTCTCAAATTGATTTCTATTGACAGAAGGCAGCTCAGGCAAAGGCATAAATAAAAAGTTACAATGACTGAGGAAAAACTTGGGGCTTCCAGTTAGACCTCATTACACTGAGCAGTCAGACTGGAAAGGAGCAGCGGGGAGACAGAATTGGCTTCTCGAGGCAAGCAATGATGAAGTGAGCCTACAATTAGTGATCACCAGCTTTCCTGAAGAATCAGGACAGTTGAGCTGTTGGAAGCCCAGGGAGGTTTCTACTCAGTCTTATACAATTCATGGCACAAAGTTCAGCGGTTTGAGATACTCACAAATTTCTAGGCAGGCTTGAATTATCTAGTGTTCTTTTGGAGTTTTTAGACTTCAGCATTCTACCATTATGGAAATACAGGCTTTGAAATGAAATTATCTCCATGATGTATTTCAACTCTAACATTATGAGAGGTATAATTCTACCTTTTGCACAAAGGAGAGCATTAGTGCATTATCTTCTCGGAGGGAGGCAACAGGGAGACTCTTTCTTCAAAAAAGGAGAAGAGAAATTATGTATAGAAGTAAGGACCAGAAATGTTAGCATGCATTATCCAAATTTAATCCCTAGATTATCCTTAAGAGAATAGCTACAATTTTCCCTATTTTTTTCAGATTAGGAAATTAAAATCCAAGGAGATAAAAGGTCTTACTTCAAATGACATTATCTAAATTTAATTCACATATTATTCTTACAGAATAGCCATAATTATTCTTGTTTTGCAGATGAGGAAATTGAGGTAAATTGAGAGTGACTTACTTCAGATCACACAGGTTGAAAGACAAAGCAGGGAGTTGAACTTATTGCTTCTCTAAACCCAAAGCCTGTGCTCATCACATTTGGCCATGCTGGCTCTGACTACAACTACCTGCAGTGATGACAAGCAGGAATTAAATGAAATTTTTACTTTTCCTCAGTTTTTCACATTACATTATAGAATTAAGGAAGTAAGGTTGAGGAAGGAAGAGAAATATGTGGAGGGTGAAAGATTGAAGAGAAGAGAGTAAGGAAGGAGGCATGGAGAGAGAAGCAATGGAAAAAGTAAAGATGCAAAAATGAAACTGGCATATATGTTAACTCCTTATGTACCAAGAGAGATGTACTTTTAACACTTTTATTAGGTGTGATTGACATAAAGTAACTTGTGCACAATTCATGTATAATTCGATCAATTAGACACCAAAAATTTTCATCATGATCAGTGTGATGAACATATTACCACAGCCAAAAGTTTCCTCAAAAATAAGTTATCCTGGGGAGCCTGAATGGCTTAGTCAGTTGAACATTGGACTCTTGGTTTTGGCTCAGGTCATGATCTCAGGGTTGTGGGATAGAGTTCCATGTCAGGCTCTGCACTTAGTAGGCAGTCTGCTTGAGATTCTCTCTTGCCCTCTCCCTCTACCACTCCCCCAGTTCGCAGGTGCTTGCACTCTCTCTCTCTCTCCATTAAAATAAATAAATAAATAAATAAATAAATAAATAAATAAATAAATCTTTAAAAATTATAGTTCTCCAGATAGATGAAGGTCCATTTCTGGACTCTCTCTTTTGTTTTATGTGTCTGTCTTTAAGCAAGTACTAGTGTCTTGACTACTGTAGTTTACTAATAAATATCAAAATAAGGTAGTTCTAGTTTTTCTTTTAAAATATTGTTTTGGAGGCACCTGGGTGGCTCAGTTTGTTAAGCATCTGCCTTAGGCTCAAATCATGATCTAAGGATTCTGGGATTGAGCCTCCTGTCAGGCTCCCTGCTCAGCAGGGAATCTGTTTCTCCCTCTCCTTTGTGCTCTCTCTCTCACTCACTTTTTCTATCTCAAATAAATAAATAATATCTTTTAAAAATAAAACATTGTTTTGAGTATTTTAAGACTTCTTCATCCCCATATGAATTTTAGAATTGGTTTATAAATTTCTAAAAAATAAAATTTTGATTAGAGTTGCATAGAATATTAGATCAGTTTGGGTGAATATTGATATCTTAACAATATTGATTCTTTAAAATGGTGAAAATAACACAAGTCTCTTTAACATACCTTATTCAACTTCTCTAAGCAAAATTTCATAAAGTTCATCCCATAGGTCTTTCATAAATTTTGTCACATTTATATATACCATTTCATATTACCAATGTCATCTCAAATGGTATTTTTAAAATTTTCAATTTGTGATTTTTTTTTGCTACATATATAGATATATACCTAAGTCTTTAATATTGCTTTTGTGTCCTGCAACTTTGCTAAACCCACTTTTAAGTCTTGCAGAACTTTGTAGATCACAATAGATTTTCTACATAGACAGTTATATTATCTGTAAATAAAGACAGTTTTTACTTCTTTTCCAATTTGGATACCTTTTTTAAAAAATTATAATGACTAGAACTTCCAGTAAACTGTTGAATAGAAATGGTGAGAACAAACAGTCTTGTAGCTGATCTTGGGGGGAAAGCATTCAGTTTTTCTTAAGTATAATGTCAGCTACATGTTTTTGAAGGTGAACTTTTTACCCTATGAGTCCTAGTTAGGCAAGAGTTTTAACAGAAGTGAATGTTGGAAACTGTCAAATTATATTTTGCATTTATTATGCTGAATATATAATTATTCCTTTTTATATTACTAATATGATAAATTATATTATTTGATTTTGAGATGTTAAATCAACCCTGAATTCCAGAGGTAGAACTTCTTTGTCATGGTGTAACAACTTTTTTCATGTAGTATTAGAATCAACTTGGTAATATTTTGTTCAGCATCTATGGTTTTCCTGAATTATAAAGTCTTTGTCTAATTTGGGTCATGAAACAATAGAGGTGTCACAGAATGTTTTGAGATTTTACTTCTTTTCAATTTTCTTTAAAGCTTATGTAAAAATAAAATAAATAAAATAAAATAAAATAAAATAAATTAAAAATAAAATAAAATAAAATAAAATAAATAAAATAAAATAAAATAAAGCTTATGTAGACTTGATATTATGTCTTTCTTAAATCTTTAATAGAATTCACCAGTGAGACTATCCTGGTATGAAGTTCTCTTTGTAGTAAGGATTTTAACCATAAATTCTATTTCTTTAATGAATGTTGGACTTTTTATGTTGCATAATTCTTGAGGTATATTTCAAGGAATTTGTACATTTCACCAAAGTTATTTAAATTATTGGTAAAAAGTTATAATTTCCCTTATTGCTATATATACTATAGATATACATATTATATATATATTATATATAATATCATATATATTATATAATATGTTATATTACTATATATATTAGAAGATATATATACAGAAGTATACATATACTTTCATAAAAGTATACTTTCATATATATAGTATATATATATTAGTATATATAATAGTGTATATATAGAAGTATATATATGTGTACATATATATACAGTAGTGTATATATATATACACTATATATACATAGTATAGAAAACTTACAGAAGTTTGTTTTTTAGAAAACATTTTTTTGGGGATCCCTGGGTGGCTCAGCAGTTTAGTGCCTGCCTTCGGCCCAGGGCATGATCCTGGAGTCCTGGGATCAAGTCCCACATCGGGCTCCCTGCATGGAGCCTGCTTCTCCCTCTGCCTGTGTCTCTGCCTCTCTCTCTCTCTGTCTCTCATGAATAAATAAATAAAATCTTTTAAAAAAATAAAAAATAAATAAAGACTTTTTTATTTTGAGGATAGTTGACACACAATGTTACATCAGTTTCAGGTGTACAACATAGTGATTCAACATCTCTATACATTATGGGATGCTCACAGCAAGTATAGCCACATTCTGTCACTAGACAGTGCAGTTAGAGTATCATCAACATATTCCTTAGAGCTATGCCCTCTATATCTGTTACTTATTCACTCTGTAACTGGAGGATTACCTTATTTTCTTCTTTGACTCATTCTTCAGGAGTTGGGCAACTGATTCCACCAAGTCAATGACATTGCCATTTCTGGCCATCATCTAATTATCCGATCTAATGGACTACATATGTATATCTTTGCAAATACTGTCTTTCTTTCTGGATTTTAGTAATTTGTTTTATCTCTCTTTTCTTTATTAGTTTTGGATTTAATTAATGTTTTCTGTTTTCTATTTCACTGATTTTTGCTCTGATCTTTCTTTTTTGTTCTCCACTACTTACTTTGGGTTTAGTTGGTCTTTACTTGTTTTGTGGGGCTGAGGTTATTTGAGATCTTTCCTTCTTTTTTGGTATGTACATACTATTTTAAGTGGCACCTTAGCACCTCACACAAATTATGATAGTGATTTTTAAATTTTTATTTAGTTTCAAACACTTTCCTACTTATTTTCTTCTTTGTTATATAAACAAGTGTCAGTTTCCAAATACTAAAAGATTTTCTAAACATCTGTATATTATTGAACACTAATTTAATTCCCCTATGGCCAGATAACATGATCTTTTCAGAGTTGAATCATTTCAAATTTATTGAGACAATTTTATGGCCTGCAATATGATCTTTTTTGGTAAATATTCTCCATTGCCTCTATCCTCCTAAAAGAATGTGTTTTCTGTTTTCATTGAATATTATATTCTATATATGTCAATTAGATAAGTAGGTTGATAGTGTTTCCATCTTTAACATCCTTATTGATTTTCTATCTGTTCTATTGAGGAAGAGTTATTTAAATTTCTGTCTAAAATTCTGAATTTTTGTATATTGCTTCACAGTTCTATCAGTTCTTTATTTGTGCATTTTGGAGTTGTTATTAAGTGCATTAAAATTAGGATATTGCCTTATTAGCTATAATTGTTTAATCTTAGTGGTTGTGTTAGGGTTTTTATTATACATCTTTAATTTATCACAGTCTAGCTATACCCCTTTACATACAGTAAAAGAGCCTTACAACAGCAATCTTTGACTTCTAACCTCCTGATCTTTGTTTTATTATTGTTATACATTTTACTTTTACATGTTTTATAAACCTCACACTGTCTTATTATTTTTGTTTAGACAGATATTCGTCTTTTAAAAGTTTTAATAAGAAATAAATCCATAATATCTTCAGATATCTCTTCACACTCCCTTCAGGAACTGTAATTACATATTTATACATATAATAGGCTACTTGTTGTCTTACAACTAAGTGATACTTTGTTCATTTGCTTTCATTATTTCCTTTTCTCTGTGTTTTATTTTGGGTAGTCTTATTGCTTTGTCTTCAAGTCCACTAATCCTTTTGTCTGCAATATTTAATCTGCTGCTATTTCTACACATAGAATTCCATATCTCAGACAGTAATTTTCATCACCAGAAATTTAATGTTGGTCATTTTAATTTTCATATCTTCTCACTTTTTGAACATATGGGATATAATATTAAATCACTTTGAATACCCTTGGCTCTTAATTCTAATAACTGTGTCTGTTCTGATTGATTCAGTTACTTATAAAGGGTTGTATTTTCCTGTCCCTGTGTGACTGGTAATGTTTAATTGAATGCCAAACATTTTACCTCTACGGCATTAGATATTTTTAATATTCACATAAATATTTTTGACCTTTGTTTTGGAATACAATTGATTTATTTATACATAATTTTATCCTTTTACATATTACTGTTAGTTTTTTAGGTAGGACTGGAATAGTGGTAATACTATGGCTAATTATTCCCTATAACTGAGCCAACTCCCTTTTGCATACTCTACCCAATGCTCAATGGATCTGCTGGGAAATGGCATTATTTCTGGCCCCCTGTTTTTGCCAGTTACTGCTCATGTTAGTTCTTTAGATGATTTTTCCCAGCTCCATGTATTTTTTTTTCTCTCAATTTACATACTAATCAGTACTCAACTGAATTCTCAAGGGTTACCCTCTGAGATATATAGATTTCTCTCTTTGTGCAGCTTTTTCCTCTTGTACTCTGTCTTCTGCTATTACACTCTCATTCCCATCTCCTCAACTCAGGGAGTCTTCCAGATTGTAGCTGAGTTCCTCTTCCCTACACAACAGCCTAATAATTATCTTAAGCCATTACCCTGAGGCACTTATAGGGCCCATGTCATTTGTTTCTGTTCTCCAGGTATCACTGTCCTTCTTTGTCTAATCCCTAGTGTTTTGCAAATGTTTTGGTTGTTTTGAGCAGAAGTATAAATCCAATATTGTTACCCCATCTTGATTTGAAACAGAAATCTTCCCAAAGTATGTTTTATATAAGGGGAGTAAACAATGGTACCAAGAACGTTTTGTGTAGGAGTCTGACTACTGCAATATAGAAAGGGAAAATGTCTCAAACTATACTCTCCTTCAACCTAAAATGTTATTTACAAAAATATAAATGCTTTTTGTCATAATTCTATCTTTTATAGACAATTTTTTTTATGGCAGGATAAGTTACTGTCTTTTACTTAAAACTATTTGAAGCACAGGAAACAGCACTGGGAGTGTTGTGAAGACTGGTGTCTGGATCCAGCATTACCACTTTCTGAATGCATGGCTTTGGATGTCATTTGTCATCTGTTTACAAAGCCCATTGTTATCACCTGTAAAATATTGTTAATAGCACCTTACTTGTTTACCTTACAGAACTAGTACAAGAATGCACTGATATTTTGATGTAAGCAATCTTTTAAGTTGTAAAATATTATAACAATATAGGAGTTACTATTATAATTATGTCAATTATGCTTTTGAGAAACTTAAATTTGAAAGACCAAAAAAATTACAGCTCACTTTTGTGTGTGTGTGTCCCCAGGATTATCTTCTTGACACATTCACTCAGACCGCTGGGGAATCACTTACCTGTTAAATGCTACACTTTATTCTTTGGGATGTGCATTGGAGTAATAGAAAGAGTATTGTGCTCTAAAATCAAATAATTCTAGACTACACTCAGACTTTGCTATTGTGTCTTTTTGAGGCAGTTATTGTACCACTCAGTTTTCTAATATCTAAGATGAGAAGAGTAATATTACCTTTGTCAGGTTTTTGTAAGGAGAAAATATGATGAAATGTGTGATGAACTGGTACATTATAAGTATTCAAGAGAAGTTATTCTAAAATGTTATCACTATTCCATTAAAGAAGCTATGTGGGCACAGTTCCAGTGAAAAAGAATGTGTCCTCTAATCATAGTTCAGCATTCAGACACCATACCTCAATCATCTTTGATTCTTTCCTGTCTTTCACATCTAGTCAGTTCACCAAATACTCCAATACCTCTTCATTCTGCTGCTACTACCACTGTCTTCATTTCAACTTCATTGATGATTTTGTTTCTTCATTATTGCATATTACTGGTACAGTGGCCTAACTAATTTCTCTGCACTAGTCTGTGCATTACATTTGTCACCACATTCTGAAGGTACAGCTCTAATCATGGCATGTTATCCTAGGAAATCTTTTGATTGTTCACTTTTCAGTATAGAATAAAATCTAAGTTCTCTTATTTGGCAGACAGGCACCTGACAAGCTGGTCACTGTCTTTCTTTCCACATGCCTCTTCCCACGTACCATAAGGTACTTAAGTCTCCATTCACCCTGAGTAGTCCTTCTCAAACATGCTTGGTAGCTTTTCCTTGATCATGTTGCTTAAGTTATAACCTCCAGAATTTTCTCACTGCTAACAAATTTATTCCATTAACTGTAATCCTGTTCAAACAGCCACCATTTACACAACTCTTACGATATATTAGCAATTATCCTAAAAACATTATTTTTCTGATATAATCAAAGTCGTACCACACAGCATAAAATATTATCCATGCATATTATTAGACAAAAATCAAGGCACAGTTAAGTATCATTTCTATGGCAATTAGCAAGTGAGGGCTAAAAAGCATAATGAAAAAGCATGCTGTAAAAATTACATTCAACTGCCTCTGCTCAAATCCTAGTGTCTTCCCAGATTTTTCTCAAGTAATCAATTCTTCTGTCTTTTCTAGTTTTAATTATTTCTTAATTTACTATCTCAATTTTACAACCAGCTTTGTAATTTCTCATATGTGTCATTCACCTCCTTAACTGAAACTCTATTTTACAAAGTTAGGAACTGTGTCTTATTTGTGGTTAACACATCAAACTTTGTCATAAGCTAATCTGGAGTCAAGTCTCAGCCTTTTCATTTAGCACTTGATCCATCCTGAACCATTTATTTACTACAAACCTCAATTTCCTCATCTGTAAAAAGGGATTAATAGAAGTACCCAGTTCACTAAGATATTTTCAAAATTAAAAGATTGTGCATGTGAAGCACAGATATTACCAGTTATAGATCAAGAGCCAATGTTTTTTTTTTTTTTTAATTTTTATTTATTTATGATAGTCACAGAGAGAGAGAGAGGGGCAGAGACACAGGCAGAGGGAGAAGCAGGCTCCATGCACCGGGAGCCTGATGTGGGATTCGATCCCGGGTCTCCAGGATCGCGCCCTGGGCCAAAGGCAGGCGCCAAACCGCTGCGCCACCCAGGGATCCCAAGAGCCAATGTTTTTAACAATTGTTATTACTATTCTTACTGACAGCATTAATGCTTATTTATCTCTCCAGCATTGGAATACCTTACTCTCTCCTAACAGCTCTTTTTCTTTAGTGGTACTGCATGGGAACAGAATGATTGATTTAAATATAAGGAAGATGAAATTAGCCCTGACACCTTTGACCTTACTAGTGTTCCTCCAGATGTTGGATTTTGTTCCCATAAGTGGTTATTTACAATAAATGACACAGTTATGAATAACCCTTAAGAAAGGAATTCCTTCTGATGGGAGGCAAATGATGCTTCTATCAAAATACAAAATGACTGTGCCAAGATTAATGCTCTTCCGAGAAATGCCAAGGTAATTAATAACAATTAGCAATTTAATATAAAACGATGCCAACTGCTTGAAAACAATAGATAAGTGTGCATAGGTGTGTAGCTTGCTGTCCTTTAGGAAAGGTAATTTCATTAGGAGCCAAGTCTATTCATCAAACATCTATCTTATAAGGAAAACAGATGACAACTGAAGGCCAAAGGATATAAAAGCATTAACAAGAGTCCTAGGAGACAGCATGTTAATAGTGAAGAAGCTCACATAACCAATCCACCTTCCAATTTAGTGTTGGGTGGTCCATTGAACTGTAAGCATTAACAAAGGCTTAAGGAAGTTGGATAAAGGGGCCAAGTTAAGGTCAAAGACTTCGATGTTGAGTCATCACAGCCTGGTACTGGTTGTGGAAGAAAGCCACTTTAACAGGCACTTATATAAAGTCTGGAGAACTGTGAATTATACAGAGTAAAAATAAATACAGTTCTTATTTTAACATCACAATCTTTTATTAGTGATTTTCTAAGTGTGGTTCCCCAAACAGCATAAGCATACTCTAGTAGATTGTTAACAATGTAGATTATTCGGTTCTATACTCAGACCTACTGAATAAGAAAGTCTGGGGAATAGGTCAAGCAATCTACATTTTAACCAGTCCTCCAGATGATTCTAAATCTCTAAAAGTAAATATCATAGTCATTATTGTTAGCTGAAGAAAATCAAGATTTAGTCACTGCCTGAAATCCCATGCGACCAGTGATGAAAATTGGATCCTGTGTCACATCTGTCTGACTCCACAATTCGCAATATTTCTACTCTCACTAGCTGCTTCCAGAGGCAAAGTTTAGAAATAGGCCATCTGGTTCAGCCATGTTCAGGCCAAGAGTTGGAGTACAGATGAGAACTTGAGGTTCTGTTTCCCACAGGTGGCTCTCAGGTGGTCCTAAGGGTAAGATAAGGTGCTCTGGCCCTTGTCCTACAAAGGCTTTCCAGAGGTGATGTTTAGGACTGATGTACTAGGAAGGTGTTGCATGTAGCTCAGAGTCAAAATAAGAAACTAAGACCATGAGTGTGCTAAGGGATAAATGCTCATTACTGGCACAGAGACTAGGATGGATGTAGGCCTTGATTAAATGAGCAAAAATTGCCTTTCACTTCAAGAAGCCTTTTTAAAGTATCGAAATGCCCCCTTTCTTAAATAGACAAAAGACTTTTCAAGTATATTAGGTACAAGGACCCTCACTGTGAAATATCTCTCTGTTCAATGCCAATGTATCAGGAACACTTTCCCTGATACACATCATAATAATAAATCCAGTAAAAAACATAATAACCCTAAATAAACAAGCCACTCTCTGTTTTTACACTATCCTCTTTTAATGCTATCCTCTTTTTCTGCCTTATTTTTTACAGCATATATTCCCACTTACTACAGCACATATATGCTGTTTATATATTAATTTGTTAATGTTTCCATCTTACAACATTCTCCTCACCTGGTTTTCCCAATCACTGTATGTACCCATACCCTGTATGATTTCCTTCTGTGCATGATGCTTTTGATTAGATTATCCTATAACTGACAATCTATTAGTCATAACCAGTAAAAATGAGTAGAGCCTTTGCCATTTTAACTTAAGAATATAAGTTTAGGGATACCTGGGTGGCTTAGCAGTTGAGTGTCTGCCTTCAGTTTAGGGTCTAATCCAGGGTTCTGGGATTGAGCACTGCATTTGGCTCCCTGCAAGGAGCCTGCTTCCCCCTCTGCCTCTTTCTTTCTGCATCTCTAATGAATAAATAAATAAAATATTTAAAAATAAATTAATTAAAATAAAATTATTTTTTAAAAGAATATAAATTTAAACAAGAAAAAAAAAGAGTATTCTGAGAGCCTGGCTGAATATCTGTTATGCCTTTTTAAGGTATCCCTGGTTTCTGTACAAAAATTTGAAATGGATTAAAGACCTAAATGTGAGGCCTGAAACCATAAAAATCCTCAAAGAGAACACAGGCAGTAAATTTTTTGACATTGACCATAGTAACTTTTTTTCTAGATATGTCTCCTGATGCAAGGGAAATAAAAGCAAAAATGAACTACTAAGGCTACATTAAAATAAATAAAATAAATATAAATAAAAGTTTCTGTATAGTCAACAAAACTGAAAGACAACTGATGGAATGGGAAAGATATTTGTAAATCATATATCTGATAAAGGGTTAGTAACAAAAATATATAAAGAACTTACACAACTCAACACCCAAAACAAATAATCCATTTGAAAATTGGGCAGAAGACATGAACAGATATTTCTCCAAAGGAGACATTCAGATGATCAGTAATAGACACATGAAAAGATGTTTATCATTATTTGCTATTAGGGAAATACAAATCAAAAATACAATGAATATCACCTCACACCTGTCAGAATGCCTAAAATCAACAACACAAGAAACAACAGGTATTGGCTAGAAAGTGAAGAAAAAGAAACATTCCTGCATTGTTTGTAAGAATACAAGGAAGTTCCTCAAAGAATTAAAAATAGAACTACCCTAGGATTTAACCATTGCAGTACTGGATGTTTACCCAAAAATACAGAAGCACTAATTCAAAAGAATACATGTGCCCCTATATTTATAGCAGCATTATTTACAATAGTCAAATTATGGAAGCAGCACAAGTGTTCACTGATAAATGGCTAAAGAAGAAGGGACTGAAATACTATTCAATCACAAAAATGAATGAAATCTTGCCATTTGCAATGGTATGGATGGAGCTAGAGGGTATAATGTTGAGTAGAATAAGCTAGTCAAAGACAAATATCATGTGATTTCACTCATATGTGGTATTTAAGAAACAAAACAAATGAGCTAAGGGGAAAGAACAAAGAGAGAAAGAAAAAAAAAAACAACCAGACTCTATTATAGAGAATAAACTGATGGTTACCAGAAAGGAGGGTAGGGGAATGGATGAAGTAGTGATGGGGATTACAGAGTGTACATGTTGTGATGAGCACCAAGTGATATACAGAATTGCTGAATTGCTATATTGTACAACTGAAGCTAATATAACACTGTATGTTAGCTAACTGGAATTACCTAAAAACTTCAAAAATAATCCAATAAAATTATGAATAAACCTAAAGTAAAGTCCAGGACACCGGGGTGGCTTAGTCAGTTAAGCGTCTACCTTCAGCTCAGATCATGGTCTTCAGGTCCTGGGATCGAGCCCCACGTGGGGCTCCCTGATCAGCAAGGAGTTTGCTTTTCTCTTCCTCTGCCCTTCCCCCTGCTTGTGCTTTCTCAACTCTCTCTCTCTCTCCCTCTCTCAAATAAATAAATAAAATCTCCTTTAAAAAAAAAAAAACCCTAAAGCAAAGTCCCGATATATTTACTATTTGAAAATAAAAGATGAAAAGAAAAAAATAATTAAAGTCACCAATAATATTACTACCTTGAGATCGTACCCTATTCTTTTCCTAATAACAAAATGTAATTCCATTTTTATGCTGCCTTTATTCGTTACATTAATAATAGGTAAAAATATTTCTCAATATTGTTTTACATTAGATTCCTTCGGAACTAATGAAAATTAGCATTTTCATATACTTATTGATAGCTTGTATTTCTTTTCTTTTTTTGCCCACTTTATATAGCAGTCTATGTTTTGTTGGGGGCATGTTTTAACTTATACTGAATTTCATCATATCTTTATAAACATTTGTGTGCAGGTGTTTATAATGTTCTTTATCTTTAAATTTAACTATAGTATTTTGTTGGCTCACAACAAGTTTAAATTTTATTTGCTAATTTATTTTTAATTTTTCTTCATGATTTGTTCTTTTCCTTTAAAGCTTAATAATGGCCACATCAATATGTAATAACTTGTATTTTATTATTTATCATTTTGTTATAGATTTAATGATACAGTTTATCTGGGATTTGTTATTTTATGGTATGAGGTAGGGATCCAGCTTTTTTATTAAATAATGATTAACCGTCATAACACCATTTATTGAATAAACCACATTTCTTAAGTGAATTCAATTGTCCTTGGTTCTTAGAATCCTTTAATCATTTCTATGAGAATCAAGGAGGAGACAGATCAGTTAGAGGAATAGGTCAATGTGTCATTGCACTCAAAAGACCTTACTGAATGTTTACACTGATTTGCATAATATTGTGTTCTTATTAATTTCCCAAACATCTGTAGGCAGAGCATGCCCATTAAGCTGTTCAGCTGAGCAGCTGCACTTAAAATATTAATTCTGTGGCAAAGCTTAGTGAAATTTAATAATGAGGTAATTTAGAAACTGACTTTTATGACTTTAAGAAAAAAATAATATTTGAAAGTTAAATTACATCTTTGATTTCCAAGTTGAGCTGATGCTTTGATTTGTACATCAAGTAGGAAAACAAAAAGTATGTCACTTGTGTTTGTAGATAATTGTATCTATGAAGATGCATTTGGAAATTTATCTGAATGTATTATCATATCAAAAAGTATAAGCATAGATATTTGGGTATAGGAAATTACTTAGATGTCTTAACTAGAAAACAAGATTCAGACTGCTACTTATTTTAAGTTCCCCTGTACATCTTGAAGGCTGAGAAGCATTTGTGTGATCTGTGAGTCTTTGAATGAATGAATCTACAAGATACTCTCTTCTGAGGAAAGTATTAACTATGTTGCACTTTGTCTGCATGGAATTCCATAGTTTTAGAAATCAGGAGGGATGAAATTGGATTAAGCCAATAGCCAGAAGACCTAGTATCTTATTAAGTCATTAACATGAAGAGTTGTGACTTCAGAGAAGGTTTTTAAACTCGTTGTGCCTCAGTTTCATACGGAAAATGAGATACTTCACCAGACGGCTCTGATTAAATGAAATCATACAAAGTTAACCTTGCCAAGAAAAGAACAAACTGTTTTTCAAAGGCAAGACAAACTGCTCATCCTTAGCAAGAGTAATCACCTTACATAGCATCTGCTACAAACCAGGCACTGTGCTAAGCAATTACATAAGTGGATGTACTTGATATTAAAACATCTTGTCAGGTACAGTCATTGCCCACATCTTACAGATGGAGGAGGAGGAATGAGGTGCAGAGAGCTGAAGCATCCTGACTAAGTCATGTAAGCAGTGAATGGTCAAGCTTATAGTCTCAGACCTTGCGCATAACTACTAAGGTACTATGCCAAAATATGCAAGATTTGTAAATGGCATTTCACTAATAAGACAATAGCTGTGTTTACTCCAAAAGCATGAAGATGTTTCTATGGGTAAATACCAGCTATATAAAGAATATTTGCGCAGCCTCCAGTTTGGATTGTGATCCTTTAAGATCCCTGGAAAACAAAGAGATTTGGGATATTTTAGAGGTAGTGGTCAAATAACCACCACCACTGTATGTAATACTTAAACCTAGATGTAGATAAGGAAGGGATTTGCATTATAAGTCCAAGATGAAGTTCTTGCAAGAATCACTCCAGCTCTGCTTACAACAAGTAAGCTCTAAATTTACAAAGGCATAGCTTATCTTCCCTTCAATGACAGATCAGTTGTATATAGGGTCCAAGAATAAAGGAAAGTCCAGTACTCATAAATATAGGATTGGAGGTTAGATTAGACTTCAGGAAGAACTGTGAATCCAGCCTTTACTAGATGTAGGAACTAGGGCAAGTTATTAATTTTCTATAAGCCTCAGTTGTTTGTACGTAAAATACAATTAGTGATTATTATTCTATAATATGCTGTGTGATATGAAATACAGTACAGGGAAATTTTCTAGCATATATCGTTTGCTTTACAACAGATAACTAGAAAAGAGGAGCCCAAATCGGTTTTAGAAAAAAAAAAAAGATTCATTTCTCATTTGATTCTTTTAATTTGGTTGAACACTCTACTTTTGTAATAACATTATGTGAACATCTTAATGGACACAGAGACTGTTGAGTCATCAATTCTTTCCTACTTTCTGGCCAAGAATAGAAAATTCATTTTGGTTCCAAAACATTTTGTGGTTGACTACTACACTTAAATTTAGATATTTTGAATTATAAACTAAGTAATTTAGGCTGGTTTACTCAAACATGATTTTAAAAGTACTTATGCAAAAGGGTTATTTGTGGATTAAGACAACACATGCAGAGGATTTAGTACGGTGCTGTGCACAAAATAAAATTCTCTACATTAGCTGATATTGTTATTATTATTACTGTTTCATGTTTTCTTACCTTCCCTCTTAAAAGCTTCATAAACTTAGATGTTTGTGATTAAAATTAATCAGTATTATATTCATGGAGTGAAAGAATCCTAGAGATAGAAAGGATCTCCGAAATTATATTCTGGGTTATAGAAGGAAAAACTGAGGCCCAGAGATGCATTGCAACTTGCCAGTGTCACGCAAATCAGTCAAAAGCAGCAATGGGATGTTTCCTAGAACTATTGAGACCCAGAGGCCTTCCAACAATACATTTCATAGCATTTTTTTAAAGATTCACTTCACAAAGTTTTGCTTCTAGTTCTTAAAATCTTGGACTAGGTGACTTTATAGGTCACCTAGGGAGGAATGAAGGGAGGAATGAAGTCTGTTACTTGAAGGAGAGCTGATAGCTGGTCCAAAATGAAAAAAAAAAAAAAATAAGAGCTATACCTGAAATCCATAGGATCGTGGTTGCACATCACAGTACTCCCATATCCAAAAAATATCAATGCATTAAAAAACTGCAATCCAATAAAGAGAACACCACAGAAGACTTCAAGTCTGAGGAAATGGAGGCTATCCTATCAGGTTAACAAGCTCTACCAGCTAAATTCCTGCAAAGCATTCAGAGGAAAAGAGAACGTAAGTGGAATAAGGATCTCTAATTATCAGCCTAATTCTTGCAACGAGCTACAAAAATAAAGACCAAAGCTGGATTTATTGCCTCCACTCTCACTTTACTCCTACGCACAATTTTCTATACCATTTTTTTTATAGATAGTGCATAGATGATGACTGGTTTTACAATAAAAATTCCAATAATAAAATGATTGAACTGATCACCATACACCATACACATACACCATATGGTAACTGATAGGACTCTCTTTTTTCCCTTGGTAGTTACACAGGAATGCGTTTCTGTTTTTGCTTCCAATCTAAAAAAAAAACAACAACAACAAGAACAGATGATGAGTGGCAAAATGGATCTGCTATTGCAGGTCTATTCTTCACTATTATTTTCTCCAGTATTTTTGAGATATAGTTGACATATACCATGGTATAAGTTTAAGGTGTACAACTTAATGATTTGATAATGTGTATATTGTAAAATGATTACCACAGAAAGTTTATTTAACATCCATTACCTCAGAATTACAAGTTATTTTTTCATGTGATGAGAACTAAAATTTGCTCTCTTAGCAATTTACAAATATCCAATACAGCACTGTTAAGTATAGTAATTTTTTTAAACTTTTTTTTAAAAGCTTTATTTAAGTTACAGTTAGTTAACATACAGTGTATTAGTTGCAGGTGTACAATGTAGTGATTCAAAACTTTCATTGCTTCCCAGTGCTCTTCACAATAAGTGGACTTCTTAATGCCCATCACCTATTTCACCTATCCCCCCACCAACCTCCCCTCTGGTAACTATCAGTTTGTTTGCTATAGTTAAGAATCTGTTTCCTCATTTGCCTCTATCTCTCTTTCCCTTTGCTCATTTGTTTTGTTTCTTAAATTCTACATGTGAGTGAAATCATGTCTTTCTCTGACTGACTTATTTAGCATCATACCCTGTAGCTCCATTTTATAACTGCAAGTTTATACTTTTTTGACTACCTTTACCCAATTACCACACTTTCCATCTCCTATTTCTGACAACTACCAATCTAATCTTTCTCTGAGTGTAATATGAATTTATATATCTATTTTCTATATAAAATATCTAATATATGTATATTCTCTATATAGAGAAAAAGCTACATATCTATATCATGTTTTGTTTATTCCTCCATTGACAGACATTTAGATTGTTTACATGTCTTAGCTATTATAAATAATGCTTTAGTGAACATGGTGGTGTGGATATCTTTTTGAGATATTGATTTCATTTCCTTTGTATATATACCCAGAAGTGGGATTGCTGGGTCATATGAGAGTTCTGTTTTAAATTTTTTGAGGATACTCCGTAGTATTTTCCATAGTGACTGCAGCAATTTACATTCCACCAATAGTATACAAGGATTTCCTTATCTCTACATCCTCACTAATAACTTTTGCCTTTTTGATGATAGCCATTCTAACAAATTTGAGGTATCACCTCATTGTGCATTCTTCATTATTGTAAATATTGCTCACTCCTTGGTTTGTTTTAGGGGAGGCAAGAACAAGAAATAATCAAAAGTTGGGAAGGGGAAGAGATCAGGATCCACTCTCTCCCTGTTTGACTACAGGAGAATAGTGACTTTAAAGGACAATGGCCTTTTACCAATGACCACTTTCTATCAGATCCTTACACTCTCATGGTCACGGTTATCATCAGATTGCAGAAATTGTTCTTTTGGTCATCCAACTGGGTGACAATGACTCCCTAATATAGCTAGTGCCTGGATATTTAGTCACCCCTTATTGATCTCCTTATCTCCCTCTTCATCTTTGTAAATATTCCCATCTTTAAACCTTTTCATTTAATTTTGAGTGTGCCATCTGTTTTTTTCCTGGATCTTGATTCAATAAAAGTTGATTTTTAGAGAAGTACTGAGAAAAGGGCCCATTGCTTAATATAATCAGAACTGGCAGCTGAGAAGGCAAGCACAGTATAGAGGAAGAAAAGACCTGAGTTAAGATTTTTATTTCAACATGTATCCCTTTTCAACCATTTATAGTGCATTTCCTGTGAATAAAGTTCTATACATATACCTATCCTCTGGCCTGACGGGCATGAATTATCCACTTTCCTCTACTTGCTGAAATCCAATATACGGCCATATTTCAATTTCTTCTAGCCTTTTTATAAGGCTTACATATCTGTTTGAATGTCTTCCAATGATGCAGTGAGGATTTTGAGCATAGTTTGATAATCACAAGGGAACCATTTTAAATTCTCAATAACAGGAAGATACTAGGGAAGTTATGTTTTAAAAAGATTCAGAGCTCTCCCACATAACATAATTTTTCCCAAAGTACAGAGCAATAAACCTACTTATGATAAAATAACTAAATAATTTTTGAATGTTTAAAGTGACATTTAGAAACTTATAACTCATCAAATGAGAGCACCTAAAATTCAGCTGCTGATAAAAATGTCATATTTCACATGAGAAATAAAGAACCTTTAAAATGAATCTTTTTTGCTGAACTTGTTTCTCTCAATTCCTCTTAAAAATATTTTTTCAGAGATCTTTAGTTAATATCAATAAGCAAGATGAAATGACTACTTCAGAATTCTGACAATTATTTAAATATTAAAAACAGCATCTTTATCATCTTTATGCCAAAATAAGTAATTAAAATCTGTATTTTTTTCTCCATAATAAAACAAGATCATATTATGGGCAAATATTCTGCCAATATGGTTAAACTACTGTTGTGTATTGTAATTTTTTTAAGGTCTAGGTAGACATAGGTTTATAGAATCCATTTGAGCCTGAAATGAACCTTAAGGGTCTCCTCCTTCCCCCCTCCACCATTCAAAAAAAGATAGAAAGGAGATGCAAACACAACATCATTCCTAAAACCTGAGAACTGCAGGGCCATCTTGTTTATTTAATTTAGAAAATATAATTTATTTCATAATAAAAAAAAAACATGACTCTAAGACATGGCCTTTCGTTTATAGCATAGCAGTCATTAGTGCATTTTAACTTGCATGTGTTCATGGTATTCATAATCCTTTTCTTCCTTCTTCAAAATGCTGGGACTTTAAATTACTGCTCAAGAGCTAGCAAGCAAGATAGGGCTATTAGATTTAGCATCATATATTTTCCCAAGCGGTATACACAGCACTTTTTAAATATGTATGCAGCCCGTTTTAGACTGTAATCTCTTTTCAGTTATTTATACCACTGACGGGCTTTAGATCCTTATTTCTGACACTATAATTTAATGCTGTGACACAAGCCCCAGATTTACAGCTCCCACTGTTGGCCCAAGATTCCATTCCACAGCTCTGATACAGTGAATTCAGGGGAGTTGCAGAAGGGAATTTCATCAGTATTTTTTGCTATTTTCTTTACAGTAAAGTTTTGCAGACTCAGTGTTGACTCCTTTGCCTTTAGAGAAGTGCTCTAACCCTAGGTTTTGAAGGCCATTTTATACTTTCTGATATTCCAAAATTGAAATTCCACTGTATTTTCCACCCACGTTCACATATCATTCACTGAAGGTTTATATGACCATGTACAAATCATTTACCTCTGTAAGCATCTATTTTTCTCATCTGTAAAATGGGAACAAAATGCCTACTTCATCTTCATGAGGTTGTTGTTAGAAATAAATGAATTTTTGCCTGTAAAGTACTTAGAATTTTGGCACATGCTAAGGGGTGGTATAATATAGGGTTAAAGAGTATGGGTTGTATACACTACACAGTTTTAGAAACATGCTTCCCATAGATCATGATGAGAATGATGTCTTCTGAAATCATTCATGTGGTAGCTGAGTTTTTGACTCAGAATTTCAAGAATTCATCCTATGAGAAAAAGAACAGATATATGTATGGAGGTGTGTGCCTTAGTATCATTTGAATAAATAAACAGGAAAAAATTAAAGGTTTACTAAATGAGAGCTGCTTAAGTAAATTATGTTGTATACAAATAATGAAATATACATTCTTTAGCTCTTACAAAAGAATGAAGATAAGTCTATACAGACATTCTAGACCTCCCATAATATGTTAATTGACAAAAACAAATTGCAGAAGTGTATATGCATCAGGATTTAATATTTCATTTTGTATTAAGTATAGGGAATTGTTGAATACCATATTAAACTATAAACCAGTGGCCATTTTTAAAGAGTGAAATCACAGAATATTTTGCTAAGTATCAGAGTTATGTAATTTTTAAATAAAAAATAATAGGGATCCCTGGGTGGCGCAGCGGTTTGGCGCCTGCCTTTGGCCCAGGGCGCGATCCTGGAGACCCGGGATCGAATCCCACATCGGGCTCTCGGTGCATGGAGCCTGCTTCTCCCTCTGCCTATGTCTCTGCCTCTCCCTCTTTCTCTCTCTGTGACTATCATAAATAAATTAAAAAAAAAAAATTTAAAAAAAAAAAAAGAAAAAAAAAATAATACTACAAAGCAAAAATGTCAATGAACCAATAAAGACAAGTAGAAATACTATATTATTAGGCATCTGTGACAAAATACCATAAACTGGGTGGCTTGTAAACAACAGAAATTTGTTTCTTACAGTTCTAGAGACTGGGAAGTCCAGGATCAGGGTGCTGACAGATTTGGTGTCTGCTTCCTGGTTCACAAGAGTTGTAATTTTGCTCTCTTCTCACATGATGGAAGAGGTAAGGGGTGTCTCTGGGATCTTTTTTATAAGGGCACCAATCCCATTTATGAGGGCTCTTCATCACCTCCAAAAGGTCCCACATCCAAATACTAGCAAGTTAAAGATTAGGATTTAATATATGAATTTTAGGGAGACACAAACATTTAGTCTATAGTGCTACTGACAACTTTGTAATCAATACCCTTATCTATAAGATAAAGCCCAGGACCTTCATAAATTGTATGACTACCTACCTGTACAGTATCTTCTGCCATCATCCGTCTTGCCACATGTTTTCAAGTTGTAAAAAATGATCATAGTTCTATTAATCTTACTAATTTCATTAATCTTTGGATAACTTGATTTTTTGTTTGTGCTGATTGGTCTATCCATATGCATACCTCAGTGATAGATTTTTTTTGCGAATGCCTACTTGCATGTACATTGCTAAATTTTCACCTACTTGAGAAAAGACAACTAACAGAGATACTAACAAATAATAATCCCTCAATAAATGCTCATTAAACTAAAATGAACCATACTGATATTTTGGGGGAGTTGACAGGGCAAGATGAGCTCACAGAAAAAAATTCCAAACAGTATTATTTTATAAACTCTTTACCAGTATAGAAGCAGGTCGAAAGAATATTAGTTGCATAGCGTGTTCAAGCAAGCAATACATAATTATGATTAAACACATGACATTATAATAATTCAGCACTTTTGGGTGATTAATACTATAATGGTATATTAGATACATACAGTGATATAAATAAAGAGAATGAATTGTTACATTAATACAGGAATAAGTAGATAAGTTTCTGAATAGAATTATAGTTCTTTTACAGAGAAGGCTTGGGATGAGAAAGGTAGGAAGAGATGGAAGATTGAACAAAAATAGTGCAGGCAAATAGAAATAATGTAGCTTTAAAAGAAGAAAATGCAAGATAAGAGATTGAATTTGAGATTGCTGATGTCAAACAATACAGGGAATGTCTTATAGACTATTCTTGCGGATCTTTTAATTAAAGTACCAGCAGAAGCTTTTTTATGGAAGTGCTTCATCTCTTTAAATGAATCTATTTAAGTAGATCTCTTTAAATGGATGCCATATTACTTGGGACTATTTTGATTACTTGTGATAAAAATCAATTCTGGCTTCATGTGATAATGTATTTACCTTCTTTTTTCAAAAGAACAGCCAAATCAAGGACAGAATCTCTTAATTTCAGATTCGATTTTATTAGGAAGAGCCAATTTGGCCAACATAAATGATATGTCCAGTTGCAGTCATTTAGCTAGACCAGTGGGACTCAATCATATTTTTAGAATATTTCTCCCAGGAATTCATGGCTGTAACCATGAAATTTCAGGTAGGTGCTATTTATACAAAAAAAAAAAAAATGTGAGGAGAAGAAGAATTCCCAATTAATATTCATTGTTAAGCCCAGAAAGAGGCATGAAAAACTCCAGATAATTTCTCTGGGGTTGCTGTTTTATAAATATTCATTTATTTATTCATTCATTCATTTATTCACTCACCTGTCAACCATTTATCCATCTATTCATTCACTTTCAAACTATTTGAGAGCTGGCACTGTCATGAATGCTCTCTAATCATTTAGAAGCTTACAGAATGGCAGTGGATATATAAATGCCAATACAAGCTAAAGAGCTATGATTCCTTGGCATGTACATTAGAGCTCTGGGAACACAAAAGGGAGCTTATTACTTATGACCAATAAAGTCTATATAGGGTTAATACTTAAGCTGAGCTTTAAAGGATACATAGAAGTTTCAAAGAAGAGAAGGAGGGAAAAAATAACAGATGCAAAGCCTTAAAAAAGAAAAAAAAAAGCTTTATAAGCTTAGGAAAAGGAGAAAAATTAAGTATTATGAGTTCAAAGGTGTGGCAAAAGACAAATATAGACAGGTGGGTTGATTCCAGATTATGCAGGCATTAGTGCAGTATGGGAAGGAGTTGGAATTTATCAAGGATTAAAAATGTTTAAAGGGGAAGAACTTGATTCAATTAGTGTTTAAAAGAATGTGATAGTGTTAAGGTTGAATGGTAGTGAGGAAGACTGAAAGTAGGAAAATCAAATAAGTTGCTTTTATAAAAGCTTAGGTGGCATATAAAAAAAGCCTGAAGTGAGGAGAATGTAGTGTTTACGTTCTGTTAGTAATTAGGCTTTTCACCTAAAAAAATAAAAGAAAAAATGTGGAAAGGAACAGAGCTCTGTGACAGATGAGGTTTTTCCCTACATCTGTGGCCTAATTAATTAATTGTTCTGTGATAGATATTTAATTAAATACTTGTAGGCATCTTTGTAAAGGATGTGGAACAACCAATTAAAATTTTCATTGTGCCCTTTCAAAATTAATTAACCGTTAAATGCCACAGACTAACCTATAGCATAGATATTTAGGTATAAGTGGGAAAAAATATTTGGATTTGGGTGAATCATAGTATCTAGTCTATATTCATATCTCATAGGGAAATCTGAGATGTGCTACAGACCAGTGCTGTACAACAAAACTTGTGGCAATGATGAGAATGTTACCATCTAATAGGGTCACTTCTAGCTGTATGTTGTTATTAAGTATTTGAAATGTAGCTAGTATAACTTAGGAACTTAATTTTAATATTTAAAATTTTTAAAATAGTAATTAATTTAAATATAAATTTTAAAAATTATATATGCTAGTGGCTACCATATTGGAGGTCACAGTAGACCATGAGAATATGGAGATTCAGTTGGACTATATATATATATATATATATATATATAGCTGTGATATATAGCTATGAAGAAGTTGGTGAGAGACAGCAGAGGTAAAATAGGGTGGGGAATGGGTATGGAAAGTCATTTTCAACATAGGTGATTAATAAACTGAAATATTGGAGAAATCGGTTCACACATGGACCTTGGTGTCTTCACGCGTACTATGAAGTTAATTGCCATTTAAGCTTCATATATCTACAGAAATAAAAGTGATCTGTCACAGTTCAACTAAGATAGCATTGAAGAAAATGGCTTATTTTACTTATCATTTCATTAATTCAGTTATGAAATTGCTCTATTCTTATTTTTAAATTGTTCTAGGTATGGATTTGAGATATTATATCATATTTTGGGTAAGCTGAAAATGAGAAGGCAAATAATTTAGTGGAAGCTGTTTATTTTCAAACTAGTAATTTACATATAACTAACTTTGAAATTGTCTTTTAGGGATCCCTGGGTGGCGCAGCGGTTTGGCACCTGCCTTTGGCCCAGGGCGCGATCCTGGAGACCCGGGTTCGAATCCCACGTCGGGCTCCCGGTGCATGGAGCCTGCTTCTCCCTCTGCCTGTGTCTCTGCCTCTCTCTCTCTCTGTGTGTGTGATATCATAAATAAATTTAAAAAATAAGAAAAGAAATTGTCTTTTATTGCCTTTCTTTTATTATCTGTTGTTACTTTCTGTGATAGGCAAACTCCAAGGTGACTTTCAATGATCCTCAATTTTTGTCTCTATCCACCTAATAGCAGGATTGGTCTGTGTGACTATAGCAAACAAGATGAAAAGTCACTTCCATTTAGGGCATAAAAGACTGAAGCTTCCATGTTTCCATCTTGGGCTTTTTCTGTCACCCTTCACCCTTTGGAAGGACCACATGGTAAGAAACTGGGACGCCCAACCTATAACTAATAAGGATAGGAAGAATCCAGATAACAGCCATGAGTGCATCTTCTTGGGAGTGAATTCTCCTACCTCAGCCCAAGTGTCAAATCATGCAGTTTTATTGCAACCTTATTAAAGACCTTGAACCAGAATCACTCAGCTAACCTGCTCCCAGATTCCTGATTCTTGGAAACCATGAGAAAATAAACGGCTATTTTGAACCTCTAAGGTTGAGGGTACTTTGTTATTCAGTCATAAAGAGCTAACATATCTTTTTTACTCTTTTCTCTTCTCTTTTCTTTTCTTTTTTTTCCATCATGATAAGTGTACTCTTTAATCCCATGCACCTCTCCTCTGGTAACTATCAGTTTGTTTTCTACAGTTAAGAGTCTGTTTCTTGGTCTCTCTCTCTCTCTCTCTCTCTCTCTCTCTTATTCTCTTTGCTTGTTTGTTTTGTTTCTTAAATTCCACATGAGTAAAATTGAATGCTTATTTGTCTTTACCTGACTGACTTTTTTCACTTATTATTATACTCTTTAGCTCCATCCATGTCATTGCAAATAACAAGATTTTGTTCTTCTTATTACTGAATAATATTTCATTCTGTCTATAAACCACATTTTATTTATCCATTTTTCAAAAGATGGATACTTGGACTGCTTCCATATGTTGGCTATGGTAAATAATGCTGCTGTAAACATAGGGGTGAATGCTCCCTTTGAATTAGTGTTTTTATATTCTTTGGGTAAATAGTACTGCAATTGCTTGGATTCTAGAGTAGTTCTATTTTTAACTTCTTGAGGAACCTCCACATTTTCTTCCAAAGGGGCCGTACCAGTTTGCATTCCCACCAACAGTGCAGGAATGTTTCTTTTTCTCCACACCCTCCCCAGCACCTATTATTTATTGTGTTGTTGATTTTAGCCATTCTGACCAGTATTGTAGTTTTGGATTGCATTTCCCTCATGGTAGGTGGAGTTGAGCATCTTTTAATATGTTTGTTTGTTATGTGTATGTCTTCTTTAGACAAATATCTGTTTATGTTTTCTGCCCATTTGTGGGGGGATTTTTTGGTTTTGGGTGTTGAGATGCATAAGTTTTTTACATATTTTGGATACTAAACATTTTATCGGATAAATGATTGCCAAATATTTTCTCCCATTTCAAAAGCTGCCTTTTAGTTTTGTTGATTGCTTCCTTTTCTGTGCAGAAGCTTTATATTTTGATGCAGTATAGCTTACATTTGTCTTTGTTTCCTTTGCCTCGGAGAAGGGCCCTGTCAGAGGACCTATTAGAAAAAAGTTGCTATGGCCAATATCAGAGAGGTTACTGCCTGTACTCTTTTCAAGGATTTTTATGATTTCAGATCTCACATTTAGGTCTTTAATCCATTTTGAAATATTTTGTATGTGTATAATGTAAGAAAGTGGTCCAGTTTTTTCTTTCGTATGTTGCTGTCCAGTTTTCCCATTACCATTTGTTGAAGAGACTCTTGCTCATTGGATATTCTTTCCTGTCTGGTGAAGATTAATTCACCATATAATTGTGGATTTATTTCTGGATTTTCTATTCTGTTTCATTGATATATGTGTCTATTTTTGTGCCAGTACCAAGTTGTTTGAATTACCAAAGATTTGTAATATAACTTGAAGCCCAGAATTGTGATTCCTCCAGCTTTGCATTTCTTTTTCAAGATTACTTTGGCTATACATGATTCTTTGTGGTTCCATACAAGTTTTCGGATTATTTTTTCTTGTTTTGTGAAAATTATTGGTATTTTGATAAGAATTACATTAGATTTCGCTAGTGGTATAGACATTTTAACAATATTTGTTCTTCCAATCCATGAGCATTAACTGTCATTCCATTTCTTTGTGTCATCTTCAATTTCTTTCATCAATGCTTTATATAGTTTCCAGAATACAGCTCTTCCACCTCTTTGATAAGTTTATTCCTATTTTATTATTTTTGGTGCAGTTATAAATGGAATTGTTTTCCTTAATTTCTCTTTCTGCTGCTTCACTATTAGGTGTGTAGAAATGCCACAGATTTATGTACATCAATTTTGTATGCTGCAACTTTATTGAATTCATTTATCAGTTCTAACAGTTTTTTGGCAGAATCTTTAGCGTTTTCTACATTTAGTTTAGTAAATATAGTATCATGTCATCTCCAGATAATGCAAGTTTTACTTCTTCCTTACCAATTTGGATGCCTTTTATTTTTTGTTGTTGTTTTCTGATTGCCCTGACTAGGGTTTCCAGTACTATGTTGAATAAAAGTGGTAAGAGTGGACATCCTTGTCTTGTTCCTGACCTTAAAGTTCTCAGTGTTTCACCATTGAGTATGATGTTTGCTGTGGGTTTTTCATATAAAGCCTTTATTATGTAAGGTATGCTCCCTGTAGGTTTTGTTCAGTGTTTTTGTCATGAATGGTTGCTGTACTTTGTCAAATGCTTTTAATGCATCTCTTGAAATTATCGTATAATATTTATCCTTTCTCATATTGATATGATATGTTACATTGGTTGGTTCGCAAATATTCAATCTCCCTTGTTGTATCCTAGGAATAAATCCACCTGATCAAAGTAAATGATTTTTTTAATGTATTATTGGATTTGTTAGTGTTTTGCCATTAGTTTTGTTAACATTTTGTTGAGGACTTTTGCATTTATGTTCATCTGAGATAATGGCCTGCAGTTTTCTTTTATGTGTAGTATGTTTATCTGGTTTTGGTGTCAGGGTATGCTGGTATCACAGAATGTATTTGGAAATCTTCCTCTTCTAATTTTTGGAATATTTTGAGAATTAGAGATATTAACTTTTCTTTAAATGTTTACTAGAATTTGCCTGTGGAGTTATCTGATCTTAGACTTTTGTTTGTTGGGATGTTTTAAATACTGATTGAATTTCATTGCTAGTAACCAGTCTGTTCAAATTTTCTATTTCTTCCTGTTTCAGTTTTGGTAGGTTATATGTTGCTAGGAATTTCTGCATTTTTCTAGGTTGTCCAATTTGTTGGCATATAATTTCATGATATTCTCTTACAATTGTTTTTATTTCTGTGCTGTGGTTACCTTTCCTCTTTCTTTTGTGATTTTTTTTTATTTGAGCTCTCTCTCTCTCCCTCTCTCTCTCTCTCTTTGTTTTTGCCTTTGTTTTTTGATGAATCTGGCTACAGTTTTATCAATTTTGTTGATCTTTCCAAAGAACAAGCTCCTGGTTTCATTGATAAGTTCTACAGTATTTTTAGTTTCTATATTATCAATTTCTACTCTAATCTTTATTATTTCCTTCACTCTGTTGGTTTGGGGTTTTGTTTGTTCTTCTTTTTCTGGGTACTTTAGGCATAAGCTGTTTGAGATTTTTCTTGATTATGAGGTAGGCAACCACAAAAGAAAAATCTGGAAAAAGCAAAAATACAGGGAGATTCAATAACATGCTACTAAACAATGAATGGGACAACCAAGAAATCAAAGAAGAAAGAAAAAATATTACATAGAAGCAAATTAAAATGAAAATATACACTTGTCCAAAATCTTTGTAATGCAAAAAAAAAAAAAAAATCTTTGTAATGCAGCAAAAACAGTTCTAAGAGAGAAGTTTATAGCAAGTCAGGTCTTTCTTATTATTTTCATTCTTTATTAATCTTTTGCTAGCAGTAGTAACTAAACCATTTGTAATCTCCTAAATATTTTCTATTTTCTATTCTTCCAAGTCTTTGTGAATTCTTAAATATCTTTTTGGCATGACCCATCCATTCTTTTTCAAATATCTGATACATATTCTCTTTTTTAAACTCAACTAATGTCCTTTTTGGAATATTCATGATTTCACCAGCCTGAATTAAACACCCATAATCTGAATGGCTAAAGAGGTGATATAGATATAGATATAGATATAGATATAGATATAGATATAGATATACAATGCAGTATTACTTAGCCATTAAAGAGAATGAAATCTTGTCATTTGCAACAACGTGGATGGAGTTAGAGTATTATGCTAACCAAAATAAGACAGCAAGAGAAAGAAAAATACCATATATTTCACTCGTGTGTGGACTTTAAAAAACAAAGAAGATGGACATAGGGGGAAAAAGAAAAAAGAGATTCTTAACTATAGAGAACTGAAGGTTGCTGGAGGAGAGGTGAGCAGAGGGATGGGTCAACAAGGTGATAGAGATTAAAGCATGCACATGTTATGATGAGTACCAGGTGTTATGTGTAAATGATGAATCACTAAATTCTACATCTGAAACAAATATACCACTGTATGTTAACTAACTGGACTATAAATAAGGACTTGAAAAAAAAGAAAAAATTATCATCATTAATGTTTTCATAGAAGCAGGTAACTATATCTAAGAGTCACACTGGTATGTTCATAACTTCCTACAAAATAGAAATGACATGTTCTTCAGTCTGTATGTATACCACTCCCTTCAACCCTCTGAACATATTATCCCAAGAATATTTTAACAAAATATTTCTCTAGGAAAAAAAAACTTAGAAAGAAAGAATAGAAAAATAGTTGCCAGGGGCTACAGAACAGAAGAAACAGGGAATAATTGGTAAAAGGGCACAAAATTTCAGTTATAAAATAGATAAGGTCTAAGGATTTAATATAAAATGGTTAGTATAGTTGATAACACTGTATCATATAATAGAAGTTTGCTAAGAGAATAGAAATGAAATATTCTCACCAAGAGAAATGGCAGCTACACTCGTAGCGAACAGCATAACACAGAGTTGAATCACTATGTTGTACATCTGAAACTTAGGTAATGTAGTGTGTCAACAATGCTCAAATCAAGGAAAACATTAAAACAAAATGTTTTCACCAAAAAAAAAAGATAAATGTCTAAGGTGAGGGATGTCTTAATTAACTACATGAAGAAATCCTTTCACAATGTAAAAGTATATCAAATAATTATGGTATACTTTAAATATAATTGGTAAGTCAGTTACCTCAATAAAGATTAAAAGGAAGTTTTTCTCTGACTTTATCCTCAACTACAGATTTGGGGAAGCTAAAATTCTTTATACAATCAGTTCAGAAAATCCTCATGTGATGTCTCATTCATTGTGGCCAAAAATGTATCTGGCTATTATTGATATCTGTTATTCTTTTATTTTTAATTTTTATATAAAATTTAATTTGCCAACATATAGTATAACACCCAGTGCTCATCCCGTCAAGTACCCTCCTTTAACAACCATTTGTGAACTCCTTTCTTTCATTCCCAACTGCTATGCTATGTCTTTTTATTGTTCAGTGCCAAATACTTTCACAATATGTTCTGACATACTAATAGTCCTTAATATCAAAAATTCTACCCATTCCCAAACTAAGAAAATATTTTTTCTTGTGTCTCTTATTTCTTTAAGACTTCAGGAAGGTAGATCTTTCACTTAAAATCTGATATCATAGAGAAGATCGCTGGAGGAAAGAAAACACTAAATGAGAGCAAACACCGATCCGTACTCCCGTGCTTTCAAAGTGCTCTGGCCAGTTAATGTAGTAGAGAAATGTGAGAGCACATCCTTAAGCAAACATAAGATAGTATATATTAATCACCAGGTTTAAGGGTTTTTTAAGTTTTTATTTTAATCATCTTTATGTTGTTTTGATACAAAATAATTCCTTTAAATTACCTACCACTGGATGAAATGAGGCCTCTGGAACACAAACCATTTTTTAGTATATAATTTTGTCTCTTTCACCAAAAATCTCCATATTAAAAAATATCTTTCCCCTCCACTAGCAAACCTTGCTTTTATTCTAAGCCTATTTTCTTGGTTCTCTGTTCTACAAGAAGTGATTTCTTTTGGTGAAACTTCTTGGGCTACTTTGCAAGTTTATGTCTTTATAGTTCAAATTGAGCCTTAATGTATAAAAACCTATATTTTGAGAGACCGAGGCTTCCATCTTAAATCCAGAAGTGTTCAGATAAGATGTTTTTGAGTAGTCCTGGATGAAATATTTAGCTATCTCTAATAAATAAAATGTAGCTTTGTATTGAAAAAAGGTAAAGGGAGTTATATTTAACAAAAACAAAGCCACTCTGGATAGAGTCTTTACTTTGTTACCTGTGCTAGTGATGGTAGATGAAGATACTTAGGAGATGTTCCAAAAACATTGATGAGACTCCATCTTTAGATCTAAATTCTCCTACCAAGAATGAAAATAATAAAGGTGAAAATATAGAGTACCCTCTAAATATCACAAGGCTATCAGTCTGTTTCAGTGAGAGTTGGTACACTGCCAGTTATTCGAAAAGTTTCTGCTTGACTGACTTCTTTTACAGAATATAAGTATATATCTCTTGTTTGTAGAGGCTGGTTGGTATTCCATCATTCCCTGTCATATCTCATTGTTGCTATAATAATGTGATAGTAATTTAACAGCACAGTATATTAGAGATATAGTGGCTACTCCCTGCTGAAAGTTTTACAAAGGGTAATTTTCTTTTGCTCCCAAGAAGGTTTCTTACGGTATTAAGGAAAATTACCCAAGGTTCTATAGAAAAATGAGGATGGCTTTTTAAACAAGTTTCAGGGACTCCTATCATTTCCTTCTTAATATTGTTTGTAGGAGATACCTAGATGGTGGAAGGAACACTGGTTTTGGTGTCGGAAGATGTAGGATTGAAAGAGGGCTCTGTCTCTTACAGTCTGTGTGTTCTGGGACATAATTGTAGGTTAAATATAGGCTCTTTCCAGCTTCCATTTCCTCTAGGTAATAAGAAGTATACATTGGTAAACAAAAATATGGCTCATTTCATTATGGAGATTATAATCTAGCAGGCAAGATAGAAAGAGATGTAATAGTTAGCAATATAATGTACATTAGGAACAGGAGGATAGGATAAAATGGTGAATTCTAGCAGGGAAACTTAATAAATCTGATGGAGAACACTATCCCTGAGGAAGTGACAAGTAAACTCAATCTTAAACAGATACTGAGCAAATGAGGATAAGTACTGGGAGGATGAGAATAAAATAAGTCCCCACACTTTTAGAAAAAAAAAAAAAGACTAATTTTTCTATAGCCATGGTAACAAGTAGTCACCAGAAATACATTTTAAACTCTTTCAGTCAATCAATATGGACAGCTCACCTCAGTGAACACATTCTTAAAAACTGATGAATCAGTTTTAATCAGTGATAGTTTCTCATATTTTTTCTAGATAAGTGATATCTAGAGATATTCCCCCAATCTTTCCTAATATGCTCTTTCACCTGTTTTTTCTGCTTCTTTAATAATCACCTTAGTATCCTGTGGAGACCATAGCCCAAATCTTAATAGGCAATGTGCCCACACCTAATAGTGAACTTTAAAAGATTTAGAGTGGGCTAGAAAACTGGTTCTCTCAATGCTGATGGTTAGGGGCTTCAAGACATTTAAATTAGGCTCCTAGTGCCTTCTTGTTTGATCTCACTCTACTGAATAAATATGGTTTTCTATGTGCTCCAAAATGGGAAGATATTTGGGAAGCACTGGTAAAGAATATATATTCAAAGTTCTTTGCTGTTCAGTATGGATTGCTGGTTTGGCCCTAAACTGGCAAGGACCTGAAGTTGTTGATTAAGTAAAAAAGGTAGAGGTGTTGGTTGGTTGGTTGGGTTTTGTGTTTCTTTTTTCTTTTCTTCTCTTATTCATTCATTCTTTTTTTTCTTACTGGGGGACAAGCCAAAGAAAGAGATGAAGAGCTATGGTGCTGGGAAGTCAGCAAGATCATAGGCACAATGTTGATCTGGTGTCTCTCCATGATCCTTTCAAACGTCTATGAAGTTTAATTCTTATGATGTGCAAGGTAGGAAATAACTTGTGGTATAAATTGGGTAATAGGCTTACTTCTATACCAGGGTTGTTGTGGAAGAACATGATCAATACTTGTAAATACAGACTTCTGAAGAAGAGCCACGAGAAAGTAAATATGAGAAATTTGAAAAAATTACAGAGTTTTGGACTTTCACAGATTGTGAAATGAGAAGTTCAATCTTAGTTAACCTAGATCTTTACATTTTTTTAATTTAGCTTTTAGAGTTGAGTCCAAGGAAAAAGGTTGAACTTTATTGCAACAACTGATTTATTTACAATATTGTTCCCAGTTCCAAGGAGTTGTCTAGGAGTAAAAGACTTGATTTTGAAACATAGGATTTAAAAAAAAAAAAAAAAGGATTTTCTTAGATAAGCAAAGTTTTGAGAAGAATTTAAAAGTTTCTCTATCCAGTTCATCTCAAAATTCTCTTCAGAGCTCTTGTCTAGGATGACTTTTCTTTTGGATGGAAAGTGTAAAGTGTATGAAAAACCTGAAGCTTTGTATTTGCACAAGAAAAGCTCCAAAATAGAGTTTTCAAACAACCTTTTTGGGTAAAATGGAAGTGTTTCCTCTGAATTATAAATAATAAGGAAATAGGTAGACCTAATTTGTTTTCTAAAAAAATTAACAAAATAAGTTAATGAAGTTTTCTACTGATAAAGACCTCTGAATTCCAAAAGAACTATAGAAAATAAAATTTATCAAATAAGAGCTTTCTTTTTAAAAATGTATTTACTTATTTTGAGAGAGTGAGAAAGATCCAGTGCTTAAGGGCAGGAGGAGGAACAGAGGGAGAGAATCCTTCCAGCAGATTCCCTGCTTAGTAAGGAACCTAATATGGGGCTCAGTCCCACAACCTATGAGTTCATGACCTGAGCTGAAACCAAAAGTCGGAGGCTCAGCTGACTGAGCCACCCAGGTGCCCCTCAAATGAGGACTTTTTAAAAACTAATACAAATTGATATTTAATGTTAAATACTGTTTCTAACAAGATATTTTACCATTAACATTTTGAACCTTTTTAGTGATAGATTAAAATTTTTAATATAAAGTCAATGTGTTGTACAAACTTCTTTTTACATGTGTACTTTTAAATGAGACAAGTCCTTTATCAAAGGAAACAAAATACCTTATACCTTTTTATTCATATGACCAAAGACAATGCTTCTTTTTCTTTTTCGTGTAAACTACAATCTTATTCAAAATTATGGCATTCTAAGACCTTGAGGAAAATATCAACAACTTTATTGCAACTTTGCATTTGGAATATCCTTCCTGAACTACTTACTATGTTTCCTTTATTGACTTTTTAAAAAATCTAATACTGTCCCTACTTACCTAATGTTTGATCAACAGTATCTTGTGGCAACTAAGTCACAGTGCTGGTTTTTCTCAACTCAGACTGTCTGGAGCCTTGTTCCATCAAGCAGTAACTTTGTACTTAACACCTTAATGGTCTTAACAAAAAGAGATGGAGAGAAATGGAAATCTTCTGCGGTGGGGATAATTTAAGACAGACATACAAATGCATTTGGTGCCAGATTTGATTACCTCAAATGAGTAAAAATTAAAGCAAACATTTTATCATCTCCAATTACACAGTTACTCCCTTGAGGATAATTAAGACAGATGGGTAAAACCCACTAATGACAAAATTTTACTTAATTTTAAAGGCAAATGGACAACACAACCAAAGTGATATCAGATCAGTAGTTTCTAGTTATTATGTAAACTAGAATAATCTTTTTGGTTCTTTCTTCCATCCCTTGACAAATGACAAGCAGTACTTCTTAGGTGCAGCCTGAGTATAGCACAGCTTATATGGAGACAGCCTGGGTCAGCAAGAAGCATTTGGATTTTGAATTCAGATCACCTAAAACATTTTAGCTAAGTGATACTGAAGCATCAACTTAATTTCTCTGAGCCTAGGTTTCTTTGTCTAAGTGAGAGGAAATAAAGTAATGCTCAATCATTGATCTGTGAGCAGCAAATGTAAAGATGTAAGTAATAGTACTCAATGAATAGTAAAGCAGTGTATAAAATGTAATCCTCAGTTATTGACCTGTGACTTTCCTGACTTTCCTCAAATATTTTATAACCAAAGAATCATTCTTATGAAAAGATATTGTCATTGTAAATTCATGATTCAACTAGCAAATATTTACTCAGAAACTGTTATATAAACCATATAGCTTAAATCTTTTGAGGATTCAATATCTCCTTTGCACTTCATTGGGGTCATTTATTCAGGTAACATAAATGTTATTCATTTTTGTGTCTCAAATGTCTATTCCAGAACATAGTATTTATTCAACTGTCCAGTAAATAGTAAACAAATACATTAAAGAGTAATAAAAATGTGTCTTATTGATTGATTTCAGCAACCTAATATTTTATTAGGTAAATAAAATATTTCTGTATTACTGAGATGGAAACAAAAATTCAAAGAAGTTAAACACTGTTTTCAAGGTTAAAGAGATAGCAATAAGTGATAAAGTATATATTATATTAAATCAATCTGGTTACTAAAATACTGTTGAAATTGTTTGATTTAGTACATTTCTGTACTTAGCATTCTCCTAATCAGTGAATAATTCAATTAGTATATGAAATAAAAATATATAGAAATATTCTAGTCCTTAGATTTGTATATAAATGCACATGTTGACTCTATATAAAATGCTACCAATGATTTATTGTATGTATGGATGTTCCTGGCTTTGGACCAAAAGCATTTCACATTAAAGAAAATTTAAGAATTCACTATCTTTGGCAGAATTGTTCGTGCATTTATTTAATATATGAATACTCCATGGCTACTTTAATAGAAAGCTTTACATGGCACATAAATTAAGGCATCACTTTTGTCTGCCTTATATTGGTACACTATGCTTAAATACAAACACTAATTGGTCAGCATGGCTTAGGGTTAGCTAATTTTTAAAGATGTTAAAGTTAAAATATAGTACCACTTTGATTGTCCTTTGCTTTTTTTCTATAATTCTCAGGTACCAAGTACCTTTCTACTAAAACCTTTCTGTCCAGAACTCCTCATTGTTACTGTGACACCTACGTCCTATCCCAGGCCTTCCTACAGCAGATACCTCTAGCTCTGCATTTTATTTTCATTTGAATTGCTAGCACCTTTACGTGTCAAATATCCAGATCTTGTTTAAGATAGTGCTAGTAGAGTAGAGTTGGCCCTGGCACATATTTTAGCCTATTTACTTCTTGCTCTTTTATCTGTACAATGAAGGATGGAGTTGAACATGGTGTTTTCTAACTTTCATTTCATTATTTCTATGCCTCTATAATACCACTTTGCCTCAATGTTTTTCACAGATATCTTCATTTTTATAGAGTAGCAATAGAATATAATTTGAAGAGAATTTAGAAGATGTTTGTATCTGGGGATCCCTGGGTGGCTCAGTGGTTTAGCGCTTGCCTTCAGCTCAGGGCACCTCGATCCTAGGTCCTGGGATTGAGTCCCACATCAGGCTTCCTTCATGGAGCCTGCTTCTCCCTCTGCCTGTGTCTCTGCCTCTCTCTCTCTCTCTCATAAATAAATAAAATTTTAAAAAAAGAAGCTGTTTGTGTCTTTGTCTCACCAGTCATCATATATCTCTGAATATTTTCAGTGGCAGGAATACTTATTCCCATGTAAGAAAGATGTTTCAATTGCTGATGACCTGACTGTTAGGAAGTATTTTTTTTATAGGGATCCAGGTGTAATTCCAACCACTGTTCCTATACCTGCTCTATCTGCATTGAAGGCTTTTCATAGACAAGGAGAACTGAAAGTCAAGTGTTTTTGGGGTTTCTCTATCTAGGGCCTAATCTCTTCTCGCGTGAAATCTTACATTTCAGCACACCATAGTTATTGGAGGCAGTGTGGTATAAGGAAGTAGCACAGGTTTAGAGACTGGGTTTAAAATCCAGATCTAAATAATAGCTCTTTGATCTGGAGCTTGATACTTAGCATGTGTAAATTGCCTACTTTAATATCTGAAACATAGGCCCTATAACATTTCTCTTTGTCCCAAAGCACAACTAGTCACTTCCTTTATGAAGTTGTCATGGTTCTCTGTTCATATCTCTACTAGAGACATTACAATTATTATTTTTTTACATGGATCTTTACTCCGTATCCTTTACTAGAGAGTTTCAAGTGCGGAGTTCTACATTATTCATCTCTGCATTCACAGTGCCTGGCTCACAGCATGCTTTTAATATTTGTTGAATAAAAGAATGTGATTAAAGATGTCACTTCTGGTACTACATATTCTATAGTCACTCAGAACAGCATAAGAAGCTGCTTTCCATTCCCCTAGATTTTGTATCCTTCTTCATGCAACATTGAACTTTTCATTTCAAATCACTGAGACTCTTTCAAATGAACTGCTATGTGAGTTAAGAAAAAAAGTGAGAGCCATTGTTTCACAGTGTCTTTCCATTTGGGGTGTAATATTTGGTGATATATGGCATATGTCTCCTACTGAAGTGACAGGAGAATCACAGGATGGTTTCTCAGCAGTCTCACAGATTAGCTGCAAAGCTGCAGTGTGACATAAACCTTCCTTTCTCAGACTGGCAGATGCCCCTAACTCATTCTGCTGAGCCCCTTCACACCTTTTTCTCTTACACCAATATGTACACAAGCACAGTCACAAAAAAGTTTACACACACATATACACACACATCAAATGCCAGTTGCATTATGCAGCATTTCTAAAATCTTGTTATGGCACTACTTGTGTCCTGTGAGGTCTTATTTTGGGATGACTTTTATCTAGATATAATCAAGTTACTATAATACCATACAGCCAGTAAATTTAGTTGGTAGGTTGGGAGGGAAGAAGTGTTTATCAAATCAGTTGTCTGGGAAATTTAAAAAAAAAACTGTTCTGACTTCATATTTAATTAAAATTACCAAGTAATAAATAGGAAACAGGAAATGTTACATATTGCAATAGTCCTCTGGCTTCAACCTAAACCCTTTACAATTTATCATACACATGCTTTCCAAAGGGATAGTTCTAAAATACAAGTTCAAATACATCTCTTACCCTAAGAAATTGTTTAGTATCTCCTTAATGTTTTCAGGATAAAGTCCAGCTTACTTGGAATCAAATACAAGGCTCATTACTTTCTACATCCAGTTCTTCCAAGCCTCCGAAACATACCCACACATACACCCCTACATTTTAGTCACTTGTTCCAAAGTCTCACTGTGTCCTTCACACCTTTGAACTTTCTCTGCTTGGGAAGATCTCTCCCCCTTCTCATCTGAAGAATTTTACTGATTCTTCAAGATTCATTTCAAATTATATCTATTCTGTGCTTCTCTATTTGCCCATTTGTATATCACATTGTGCTATGTTCCTGATGTAGCATGAGGTTCTCCATAGTAATGCGGGCTGTATCATTTTCATGTTTTCATTTTAAGAATACAGGCTTAAAATCAAATGTTCTGAGTTTGAATCCAGGCTTTACCACTTATCAGCTTTATGACTTGAGAATAATATCTTTCTTTTTCTGCTTAATTGTTGGTTTGTTCATCTATAAAATATACTTTAATCTAATTACATTACTCCCTCATTAAGTCATCACAAGAGTTAAGTGAGGAGTAGCATAGTGAAGAATACGTGGTGGCTTTCAGCAATGTTTACAGTTAATAGTTATTACGTAAGGAATCCTGTATCATGCAGTGAATATATAGTGAGCAAATTGCCATAGCAGTCTAAGAATATATATTTTATGAGGACCCTAAAGATTCTTTTGTATCAGGGTAGCTGGGTGGCCCAGTCAGTTGAGCCCCCAACTATTGGCTTCAGCCAGGGTCATGATCTCAGGGATCTGTAGAATACTGAGTAGGGCTCTGCACTCAGCAGGGAGTCTGCTTGAGATTCTCTCTCTCCCTCTACTCCTCCTCTTGCTTGTGCTCACTCTCTATCTCTCCCTGAAATAAATAAATCTTTAAAAAAAAATATTCATCTGTATCTCCAGAACCACATAGCCAAGGTCTCAACAAGTAGAGAATATTTCCACATCTTAAAAGTGTCAGGTCATCTGTGTTCTACTGATAAGCCCACTGCTTACTTTGTTTTGCATCAAGAAATTTAAATAAGTGTCTACAGAACTAAACAGCTGCCTTCTGTTGAGATTGCCACACCATATACATGATCCTTATTGAATCATAGCAAACTGTTTAGAAGTTCAGCCTTCTATCCCCCCTTATTATCATCTTGCCTTACAGTCTTTGTTAATCCTATTACCACAAGGAGTCTAAGTCTTTGAGGTCTTTCCTCTTCTCTACAATGTTTTATATATCCCTTAATCTGACTCAGATATCTTAGGCACCAACCCTTCCACTCTGCTGTCTCTAACTCATGGTCTGGCATCACCAGAATTCTCTTGATCTACATTCTCTTCTCTAAATGTCTCTCAATGTATTGCTTTAATGGCAAGCCAGCTGTTTTCTGAGAAGATAGTTTCCCATACAGGCTTTCCAAATATCATGACCCCGAAAGTTAAATAGGTACTTTCCTTCATTCTCATTGTCACTTCTAGATGGTTTTTCCCTCCTTGTCCATAAAACTCCACATATTCTATGAAGCAAATACCATTAAACTATGCCATCATCTCCTCTTCCATGTTGCAGTCATCTCTGCCACCCTGGTTACCTCCTTATGGTCACTGAAATTTTAGCATATACCATATTTCTTGCTCTTCCTTTACTCCTATCATCATTCAGAGCAAATTTAACAACCTACTCATGGACACCTAACTTGTAAAAAGCTTGACTTCCTTCTTTTCAATGATTTTATCCATCTCAGTAATGCATTTCCATAGCCATGCTCAAGGTCCATATCTCATTGTGATCACCACCTCTTAACTTTCCATCTCACATGACCTTTGCCCTCACTCCAGTATTTCTCAATCTTGTCATAGCTGTCAATGCATTGACTTAACCACTTTTCTGATCTTTCACTCCCCTCACATCTCACTCCCTTTCACACCCAGAAAATATCATATAATTTTGATTATAAGTATTGCCGCCCTTTTATTGTTTCTTTCTTCCTTTTGAAGAACTTGTCTGCCAAAAATCCAGTTGTTACCACTTTCAACTCTGTACCTATCCCATATCTACCTCAGAGCAGCTGAATACGTTCCCATGAAATATGCTATTATTGACATGGCATAAAGGATTTATCTTTCTCTGACTTATGTCAGTCTATTTCATATCACACCTTTGAGTACTCTATCCTGTGATTATCCTCTTTCTTACATCAATGAATTTCCCTTTCTAACAGAATAGTGCAATCAACAGAAAAATATTGAATATTGGCTCCACTTAAAAAACATTTTTCACTCCACATTTTTTGTTACTACACTATTTTTCTACCCTTTATTGAAACTATCTATTTCCTCCTAAAAATAATTTAATGAATTTCCAGATTCTGCTTGTTTATGTCCTATCCTCTATAGCAATGGAATTTCTAAATATCAAGTGGGCTTGTAGCCTAATATAGATATCACTTTTTCATGCCTCTACTATAACTAGATTAACCAATTCTAATTTTACATATATATGAGGGGAAAGAGATAAATGAATTATTTTGGAATTATTTTTTAAACAGTGGGGTCAGGGATTTTCTTCTCATTTCCTCTACACAGCTTCTGGGATTGCATCTTAAGTGCACAGTGGCAAACTGGAAGCAGCCCACATATGGAGCACTATGCACTATGCTACTAAGACTATGGTACTATTTTGGTTAAGTTGCTACTGAGCTTCTGTGTGTAGGCAAACCCAAATCCTAACCAATATAATATCAAAATTTACCTTCTTACATTAAATGTGGAATGTTCTTGGATCCTGAGCATGCAACTATTCTTTCTTTACTCATTTGCTCAGCAGCATTAAATAGCTAAACTTTACCTCACAATGCCCTAGCCAAACTATTGGATTGAATGCAGACCAAGAGTATAGATGATATAGGATTTTAATCATATAACAGTTCTTGGAGAGAGAGTGAGAGGTTGAGAGAGGGGGAGGAGGAGAAGGAAGAAGGAAGAGAGAGGAGAGAAGGAAGGAACTGTAACTATGAGGCTTGGGGGGCAGGGAGGGTAGGAACCCAGCCAGAGAAGATTTAAGCCTCAATAAACAGTTTTATATGCAATTTCCGCAAACATATTTTCATTTGCTATAAAACAGCAAACAGCTTGGGAGGGAAAAGCCAGAAATATGCATAGTGAAAACAAAATAGTCTTAAATAAATACTGGCATACAAAAAAAAAGAAATTGCAGCCTATATCAAAATATGCTTATCTTATGGTGCTTCAGAATGCAATAAATTTCTCCTGACAAACAATAATTTGGTTTGAGGTTAAAACCAATTCTCCTTTTGTCCAAAGAAGATATAATTTCAGACTTTCAAAGAATAGCTGTTTTTGCTCAGATATTGATCTCTAGTCAAGTAATTCTGGCTAGACTAGGCTACTTAGACTTTGTAGTTGTAGTGAAAGAAACTTCATTAATACAGCTTTTCAAAAGTTAAGGAAAGATGTCTGAGGAAAAGAGGTATTAATACTTACAAGGATAAAGCTAAGATAATTTTCATTATAAGGAACAAAGAAAAATATTTTAAGAAGAGAACTTCCTTTGGGACACGGAGCTAAAGTGAAACATAGCCTGATTTATTATATTTGAATAATTATGACTTGTATTAAGTGACTTCACACCCAAAAGCCCAAAGCTTTTTAGGTTAAAGAGTCAAATCTTGATTAAATCCAATAAAACAGTAAATAATACTGTACTTTTTTATATCAGGAAGAGAAAGACATATATGTATATTCATTTGTGTGTGTATGTGCATGTATGTATGTGTGTATGTGTCACTAGGGCAGAAATCACAAATGGATGCTCATTTTACTTATAGAAATTAGAATATGACCATGTATTTATTAATTAATTGAACACCCTTTATACAGAAGACACTATTCTAGGAATAAGCATACAGAAACAAAGGCCCTTTGTTTTATGAGCTTAGGGACTAATAAAACATATATAGAAGCGAATGAACAATTATAATATGTTTTATGTAAGGAAGTCTATAATTTCAAATATTATATTTATATCTCACATCGTGCTATTATTTAGAAACCAAAAAAGAAGGCAGCATGATCTGAAAAAGGGGCAAAAATGCAATTTTGTTAATTACAACATTTCAGTAATTAAAACCGAAACAAACTCTAGCAATTTAAATGCCCAGCAAGAAGAATCACTTTAAATAAATAAAAAATGTACATCCAGATATTAGAATCCTCTGCACTGCCATGCAAATATTTCCATAGTGTAATTAAGATGAAAACAATATACCCAATACGAATCTATTTCAGAAAAAAATAGTATATATGTAACCATCAGATTGTGCGTGTATATATATAATGCCTCTTTCTTACTATCTCAGTACAGATAGGTTTATGTATATACACATGCACATATGTACATATGTGTGTATATGACAGTATTATCTCTGTGGTTAACATTTATGACTTAGAAAAGGCCAATTGACATAATTACCACCCCCAGACCTAACGAGTTTATTATTTTTGTGTGTCCCAGTTATTTCTATATGTAAATATAAATAAATTTAAATCTATAATTTTTATAGGGGGACAATCAGGTTTCTATTTTTACAATAAGTATGAGTTTTATTTTTTTTTAATTTTTTTAAATTTATTTTTTATTGGTGTTCAATTTACTAACATACAGAATAACCCCCAGTGCCCGTCACCCATTCACTCCCACCCCCCACCCTCCTCCCCTTCTACCACCCCTAGTTCCTTTCCCAGAGTTAGCAGTCTTTACGTTCTGTCTCCCTTTCTGATATTTCCCACACATTTCTTCCCCCTTCCCTTATATTCCCTTTCACTATTATTTATATTCCCCAAATGAATGAGAACACAAAATGTTTGTCCTTCTCCGATTGACTTACTTCACTCAGCGTAATACCCTCCAGTTCCATCCACGTTGAAGCAAATGGTGGGTATTTCTCATTTCTAATAGCTGAGTAATATTCCATTGTATACATAAATCACATCTTCTTTATCCACTCATCTTTCGATGGACACCGAGGCTCCTTCCAAAGTATGCATTTTATAGGGTGTATTTCTATTTCTTGTGGTTGGGTGCATTAGATGTGCATAGAAAACAAGAAAAAATACATGAAATCTAAAATGTTTTTTTATTTAAGTTGCTTATATATTAACATGTTTGAAATTTTTCTACATTTTATCAAAATATGTACCTTGAAAATCTCACATCCCCGTTTGACTGCATTGATGCAATTTTCACCCTCATCTCCATATATAACTTTTAGGTAATTTTCTTATGTAAGTTTCAAATTATTTCTTTATGTTAATAATAAAAAAATGAAATCTACATCTTTATTTTCTCTTTTATTTTATATAAACAATATCATTTCATATACATATGGACTTTTTTCTTCTCTAATACATGCCAGAGCCTTCCCATATTACCACATAAAACGTTTTTCATTCTTTTCTCCAGCTGCATATTTTTCATCATGTAGCATAAATTATTTAACCGTTTTGCAATCAATCATTTACTCGTTTACATTTACTATTTTAACAAACTTACTAATAATGATAGTATACATTTATCATTTTATAAATGTGGAATTTATAACTATATGATAAATTCTACAAATTAGGAATTCAGGGTCAAGGAGTATATAAATTAAAAAAAGGAGGATATAAATATATATATGTGTATATATATATACATATATATATATTTTATAGCTAAAGTGCTTAACCAAGATCAAATATAAATATATATATATATATATATATATATATATATATATATATATGTATGTATTTACTTATTTTATAGCTAAAGTGCCTAACCAAGATCAAGTATCTTATAAGGGGACCTCTGTAAAGAACCAATGGAATGCTACTATCAGAATAATGGCAAACAGGAACTAGACCCATCATGTCAAACAACAAATCAAGGAAATTTTTACATATTATTTTTGCTGCTAGACAAAAATAAACAAGTAAATAAAACCTCTCCAGAAAGTTTGTAATCTCCAGCCAGTTTTCATACAGATTTACAGATAAATTTAGAATCATCTTGTAGTACAAAAAACTCTTGGTAAGGAATCAATATAAAGTGACCTTAGATTGTTAATGCCCTGAACATACTGCAAAACAAACACAAATTCTCCCTAGAAAAATCACTTTCAATCCAGACCTTAAAACCTCACAGATAAAGTTCCAATGAGTCTAAAATCATAAAACACAGAAGGAAAAAAGACCTCCTGAGTAGGAGTGAACTGAATACTGTGAGGCAAAATCAAAACAGAATGTGACATGCAAAGACTTCATAAGTTACAAAATATAAACAGTAATATTAGCATGCTTAAATTAACCAAAGAGAAGCCTATATATATTAATACAGAACCAGCAGATTAAATTTTAAAAATAGACATTTTCAAAAAAATATGCAAAAATAAGCATACATACATATACATATATTGAAACAACAAAACAGATGAGCAAAATAAGATAGTAGACTAAGCCGAAGAGAGAATAAACAGTTTAAGCTGCTAAGAAATGAATGAATGTTAATACAGAGAAAAGAGAATAAGAAGCCTAAAATATATTTAATTGGAATTACAAAGTGGAATGGGTGGAGCTGAAGCTAAGCATTTGAGAAGGAATCAGGTAAGAGTTTTCCGGGGGCTTGAGTGAACACCAATCTGCAGATTCAGAAAGCTCAATAAATTCTGAGCAGGACAAAGAAAAATAAACTGACATCTGCACAATTCATAGTTTAATTGCAGAACCCTAAAGAGGCAGATTATTTGCAATAGAACAGTAGTTTTGCTAACAAATGACTTTTTAAGAGCAATAATGGAAAAGTCTTGTATCTTATTTCAAATTATGGTTGACATTCTTTTACTTAATTAATCTAACAGTTATTAAATGTTTTCAGTGGATATTCTCATATTTTATATAGATTATTTCATTTACCATTACTATTCTATTTCCCTTTTCTTTTTTAAGATTTTATTAATTTATTCATGAGAGACCCACAGAGAGAGAAAGAGAGGAAGAGACACAGGCAGAGGGAGAAGCAGGCTCCATGCAGGGAGCCTGATGTGGGACTCAATCCCAGGTCTCCAGGATCAGGCCTTGGGCTGAAGGCGGCGCTAAACAGCTGAGCCACCCGGGGCTGCCCTCCCTAGGTGTTTTTATTGCTGTTGTCCTCACTGTATGAACAAGGAAGCTGAATGAAGCTGAGATGTGGATCCATGTGTCCAATATCATGTAGGTAGGGTGTGTTAGAACTGGGGATTGAAATGTAGGACTGTTTGGCTTCAAAAGTTTAATTTTGACTGACCTTGCTACACATATAACACATTTTAAAAGTCATATTTGTCGCTAGTTTATTTTTTGAAGAGTGGGTTTCATTTATTTAACAAATTGGAAAAAAAACAATGAAAATTCAGAGTCAATATCATAACTGGATCAGTAAAAATATGTTACTGATAACAAAAATAAGTATAATATTGTACTAAGTGAATTCGATGTAATTTAAAAACCAGTTTTCTGACTACAGGTGAGTGTACTTTCCACAATGGTATGACACCTCAAAAATATCCTCAATTTTTAACAAATATAAATATTTGTTTATATTTGTTTATATAATATAAAAATATTTTTGTTTAGTTTATGTTATATTGTATAAAAATATACTTGTTTATATAATATAAAAATATTAACAAAAATAGTCTCAATTTTTGTTGATTTCATTGCAGTAGTGACCTGGAATGCTTTTTTTGTGGAAAACGTAAGAATTGCTTTTTATCAGTTCATACAGTTTCTTTATTTTCTTCCTGTTTTGAGCTTTGGAAATGCACTTAGATTGAACACTCAAAATCATATTCAGTTGGTGTTTAATATCACTTTATTTCTTTTTATATGTGAGGAAGAAAGTCCAATAACATAAATACAGAGATAGATAATGCATCACTCTTGTCCTCATGGATTTTACCATCTTATAGCAGTAGGGTGAGTGGGGAGGAAATTTTGAGAAACATAGTTATAAAGGACTATACTACTAGGAAAATTAGAATTAGTGCCTTGGGGAGAGACACTGCAGAAGATGCCTAGTAACATAGTGCTTTATGGTTTAAAGTGTTTTGACAAAAAAATAAATAAATAAAAATAAAGTGTTTTGACATATATTACCTTATCATTTCATCTTCAAATTAAAAACAAGTTATATGGGCATTCAGTGATTGAAATAACCTCATTCAACTGGGAGAATCAAACAGGCCTAGGTGTGTTTATAAATGGATAAGATTTTGAAAGCTAAAAATGTGGGCTTGTGTGATAGATCCCTCAAAATGCTTTTGATTTGATCACTTCATTTCTTGAAGAAGAAGAAAAAGAAGAAGAAGAAGAAGAAGAAGAAGAAGAAGAAGAAGAAGAAGAAGAAGAAGAAGAAGAAGAAGAAGAAGAAGAAGAAGAAGAAGAAGAAGAAGAAGAAGAAAGAAGAAGAAGAAAGAAGAAGAAGAAGAAGAAAGAAGAAGAAGAAGAAGAAGAAGAAGAAGAAGAAGAAGAAGAAGAAGAAGAAGAAGAAGAAGAAGAAAGAAGAAGGGAAGGAGAAGGAAGAAGAAGAAAGAGAAATTTAAAAAAAGTAAAAAGAAAAAAAAAACTTTTAAAGTTTTTCATTCAAATATTTCTAATGACCTGGCAGTTAGGAAAAGTGATTTATATAATGGATCAATAAGGGAGTAATGAAAACTATGAGAACTTGAGAATGTACCCTACCCTAAGATATTTAAGTACATTTTGAAAAGGAATATTTTGTTTATACAATGGCAGCTTGCACTCTGTATGAGATAAGTTGGAACTCCCTAAACTTCTTTTCCCTTTTGTCAATTTTACCTCTCAGTATGTTTCAAAGATATAATAGGAAACAAATTGGCCCTGGTTTTAGATCTGGTTCTGGCTTTAAACTGCTGTATGACCTGAGACAAGTCATGCAAATTCTCTGGGCTTCAGGAAAATGCACTGGACTCTTATGGTACATCCCATATATGAAATGTGATGTTTCTTTCTCAGCACTTATACAATATTATGACCAACAAATGATTACAGAATGAATATTGTACATGAAGATTCCATTCTAGGTAAGCTTTTCAAAAAATTCGCATCTTATGGTCTTTTACATAAGATATAAATTAGTTACCTAATATATATTTGCTGTTGGGTAATTGTGAAAATAAGTAAGAGACCCAAGGCATCCAAATCTTAAATATAATCATGTAAAATCAGCCAACAAGTCTCAAGTTTTTCCTTCTTAGTAAAAATGTGCTTTGAGGTTCTTATCATCAAGCAGATAAAAAAGAAACTTTCAGGTGGTGTAAACTCTGCTCTAAAAGCTGAAACCTGGCAAGATTAGATTAAAGCTGTTTGTGTGATTCCTGAATTTTAAAAATTTCTCCTATCAAGAGCTGGAGATGGTATATATAAATTTTTCATATATATGTAACTTCAATATAATTTCTGTCTAAATTTCTGTTTCTTTGGCTCCTAAACCTACTTTCTTAGCAAGACAATTGTTGATAGTATTTGCTATCTACTCTTACATTTTACTTCTTCTGGAAAATCAATGGTAAAAATCAATCCATGAGCAAACTGGATAGAGTGGAACACATATTTAGCCTAGGTAGTAAGATAACTTTTTCACATCTATACTTTCTATATTCCTTTAAATTTTCCTTCCTCTTGATTGCAAGAAGTCCAAATATGCATTTAAAATTAAACAAACATCAACTTAAAAATGAAAGCTAAATATTGAGTGGGAAGTTATCAAGGGTTCTACTTTGAGCTGATTTCCTTATATAATTATATAAATTTCCATATTTTGAGGTAACTTTCAGTGTAAGTTTGATTTCTGTGAGGCAATTTTTTAAGTCTTTAGAAATAAAAAATATAAAGGACAATATATAATATAAATATAAAACAATATACATGTAGATATAAAGACAAATATTTTATATTTTCAGAATGTGGTTCCTCTATAGCCCTCAAATTAGGAATCAGGATGATCAACCTCTACTCTTACATACCACTATGTACTTTTAGAAACTTAGGCAAACAAAAATATAAACATAATTTTAAGTAGATTATGTGAAAAGAATGCATATTTACAGTAGTAATCATATTTGATAAATAACCATTGGCAAAAATTTAGTCTGTGGCTATGTTTGCATACATAGAAGGAAGGCAATGCTAAATAAGGTAAATAGTTAATTCATTTGAAAACTACATGTAAACTAAACATTTAATTATTTAATATGAAATTGACCTACTTACACAAAGGTGTTTACAAATATCATAATGCATGTTTAATGTTCAAAATCTAGCTTTTAAGTTAAATTTCACATGGAAAACACACACAAACACACACATTTTGCAGATATATATCTCATTTCAAATTATGGTTGACACTCTTACTTAGTTAATCTAAAAGTTAGGGGATCCCTGGGTGGCGCAGTGGTTTGGCGCCTGCCTTTGGCCCAGGGCGCGATCCTGGGGACCCGGGATCAAGTCCCACATCGGGCTCCCGGTGCATGGAGCCTGCTTCTCCCTCTGCCTGTGTCTCTGCCAATCTCTCTCTCTCTCTCTGTGCGTGTGACTATCATAAATAAATAAAAAAATAAATAAAATATTAAAAGTTATTAAATGTTTTCAGTGGATATTCTCTATATCACATTTTATATAGATTATTTCATTTGCCATTACTATCCTATTTCCCTAGGTGTTTTTATTGCTGTTGTCCTCACTGTATGAACAAGGGAACTGAAGTTTAGAGATGTGGACTCACGTGTCCAATATCATGTAGGTAGGGTGTGTTAGAACTGGGGATTGAAATGTAGGACAGTTTGGCTTCAAAAGTTTGATTTTAACTGACCCTGTTACATATATAACACATTTTAAAAGATTTATAGTTGGTTTATTTTTTGAAGAGTGAGTTCAAGTGTCTACAATGTCTTTATCATTAAAACAATGATCATGGGATCCCTGGGTGGCGCAGCGGTTTGGCACCTGCCTTTGGCCCAGGGCGTGATCCTGGAGACCCGGGATCGAATCCCACATCGGGCTCCCGGTGCATGGAGCCTGCTTCTCCCTCTGCCTATGTCTCTGCCTCTCTCTCTCTCTCTGTGTGACTATCATAAAAAAAAAAAGAAGAAAAAAAAAAAACTAACTATCCATGCTCTCATTAAAAAAAAAAAAAAAATGATCAAAAGTCAAAATCTCTCGAAGTTGAAAGAATTTGTCAATTTTTTTTTCTTATTTTACTCAAGTGTTTTTTAGCAATTTCTACAGTGTGGCCCATCTGAGTCAATTTCTTTATTCCTTCCAAGAAGAAGGGTGTGCCAGATGAAACAGGTTCCTCATTGGCCATCACACTAATAAGCTTCCATAAGCTCTTTCTTGCCATCAATATATTTATGTATTTTTAAGTAGGTCTGTATTTAAATAACTGAATATAAAAGTTACTAGCTCTTTATGCTCGAATTGTTAAAGACTCCTTCCTTCCAAAGAGGTTGATAAATTCTCCAACTCTGATATATCTTATCATCTGGGTATTTCTCCATGTTCTACCTCTAGAACTCTCCAACATCATAATGAGTATGGGGCTAGTGTCAGACAGCCTAGATTTAGAATCCGGTTTCTGCATTTGCCAATTTTTAAGGGACAGGTGCTCTGTTAAGCACTTCAAAATTGTTATTGAGTTTTGAGAGCTTGTCTGGAGGTTCTAGCAGGGGAGCACAGATACTCCTTATACTCTTGATCAAAGAACCATTCTCCTCTATCCAGGGAGGTCTTCCTCTTTGACAAATCATGTGGCTTACAGAGGAATGTACATGAAACAATGAGGAAGGAAGGGAACACCAGCCTAGCTAGCCAGATCAGTGGAATCAACCTTGGTGATTAGTAGGATGACAGATGTTGCAGCCAGATGGCCCTCATTATCCATCTCACTGATTTTTTTATGCTCACCCTATGATGGAGGTCTTATTATTATTATGTCTAGTTTACAGATTAGGCAACTATGAAGTGGTTAGGGTTTCGTTGCTGATACATAGCAGGCCTTCAAATCTGGGTAGAATGTTCTTTCTGTCAAAACATGTATTACATCTTAATTTCCTGCCAGAAAGTCAAAACCATTCCTCCCAACTTGGCTAACAGTTATAAAGCAGCTATAGTGGCCCCTTCACCAGATCACAGGGATTCAAGTGAATAGCAGGACTCTGGATCTCTGCTTTATCTTACATTGGTTTTGCCTTGGATTTGCAAATCCACTTTAGAATAGTGGAATAAAGACCTGCTTTGTAATTAGATAGACATTGGAATCACTTTCCAGTTCTTTGCCTTTGTTAGCTATGTGACCAAGGCACAGTTATAGAGGTTTGTTACTGGCTTATTGTTTAATGGGAATTTTTATTTGAAAGGGTTTTGTGAAGATTAGAAGAGACATTTTTAAAGAACCTAATGCTGTATCTGGTGCATAGAACACATTTTGCCTGTTATAGCTGTTAACATATTATCAAATATACATTTTTGTTATAATGGGTTCCTTGAAGTTTAAAATTAATGAAATATTTTATTAATAGTGATAAATATTTCATTAGAGGTGCAGTTGAAATACTCCACAAAAACTTACTTTAATCCTCATGTGCCAATTTGTATTGAAATATAAATTTCATAGTTTGTTATGAAATTCTTTGGCCTTCAGTATAGTTTTATGTGAGAGATGCAAAGCTTTTAGCTTAGTGAAATTGAACATGTCATTTAACTCCTGTAAACCTCATTTTCCATGCCTGCAAAATGATGCAAATAATAATATCTACATTAAGGGAGACTTGTGAGGATTAAATACACAGTTACTTGACATATGGTAAAGAAACCACTTTTTAAAATCCTATTTTACTCTGTTTGAATATAAAAGGTTACAAGAAACAATTGCCTCACCATAACAACAAAGGTAGATAATCTACAAAATTACACTTTTTATTTGTTTGTTTATATCAGAATAGAAACTGGAATGAAAATAAACTAAGCTCCAGGAAGAGACAAGTCCATTGTATGAGATAATAAGTTTGTACCTGCTATTATCCCTGGCTCAAAGGAGAGGAAGAATTTGTCAAAGATAAGGAGAACCTAACCTATCCTGTGACAAGTTTTAGCAGCTATTTATTGACAAGGCATGACGGTTAGCAACCAAAAGAGTAGAGAGAAAAAGACTGAATTATTCTTCTAGATTTTCTTCAACAGCGTTTATCAAGTTCTGGGAATTATATCTAGGAAGCAATGATAGGAAAACAAGATGATTCACTCAGTATTTCAGCTTTAAAAGATGGGAAAGGACTAGGAAAGTTGAGAACAAACCTCTGTGCACTCAAGACTTTTAGTTTAGGGCAGCCCGGGTGGCTCAGCGGTTTAGCGCTGCCTTCAGCCCAGGGCGTGATCCTGGAGACCCTGGATCAAGTCCCACGTCAGGCTCCCTGCATGGGGCCTGCTTCTCCCTCTGCCTGTGTCTCTGCCTCTCTGTCTCTTTCTCTCTGTCTCTCATGAATAAGTAAAATCTTAAAAAAAAAAAAAAAAGACTTTTAGCTTAGTGAAAGTATGTGAGGGAAAGGAGAGATGAGATATACTGCCCCTCTATCTCCATCAGATACTTCAGGCTTTCAATTCTGGTTGCTTTAGGACAGAGAAGAAGAACTGCGAGACATTCCTACAAAGTAACCTCAGTCTTCACGGAAAGCAGGGCAGTGGCAACCAAAGGAACAAGACAGAACACTGGAGATAGGATGAGAGACAGAGAGATAAATTCCAAAATATGGTGCCCTAGATGTGAGGCAGCGAGAGATCTTCAGTAGGATAGAGACCAGGCAGATGGGATCTAAAATAGATGCAGACCTCAAAAACTTGGCCAATGCTGAGATCACAAGCTCTTCTGAAAGGAAATTTTTGGTCCCACTTTCGAAATTGAATCAACCTAAATTTGCAGCAGTTCTCAAACAGTTCCTCCTGGCTATGTGTCAACTGAGCCCCTACTCCAGCAAACTGTTAGAAGAGAAATAGCACTTTCTGAGAACAGGAATTATTTACTTCAATATCTATCGAGTTGTAATAAAAATATCCAGCACCCAGTTATGAATCATAATACCTAAAAATGTAATAAGCTGTAGCCCATAATCATGAAAAGAAATAGTCAACAGAATAAACAGAGAGATGACCCAGATGTTACAATGATTACAGGATAAAACCAAAAGGTGAAAACACCACAGCAAAACTCCTAAGGTATCTAGTGGAAAAGAAGGCAGATAACTTGTAGAAAGGTATGTGAGAATTTTAGCAGAGAAGTGGGTACTTTCTCCTCAAGAACTATATGATTTTCTTCTCTAGCTTTTTTTTTTTTTTTTAAGATTTTATTTATGTATTCATGAGAGACACAGAAAGAGAGACAGAGACACAGCAGATGGAGGAGCAGGCTTCCCTGCAGAGGGCCTGAAGCAGAACTCAATCCCAGGAACCTGAGATAGTGACCTGAGCCAGAGACAGACACTCAACCACTGACCCACCCAGGTGCCCCCTGTCTCTAGTTTTTATATAGTTCATGTTTTTCTCTATTTTTTTTTACCTCTTAAAGCATATTTAATATAGTATCAAACATTTACAAATTATTGTTTTAGTGTCTTTATCGAAAATGTCTAACATCTGTGCTAATTCTTAGTGGATTTTGATTGGTTTTTCCCTTGAATTTGTATCATATTTATCTGTTTCTTTGCATGCCTAATACTATTTTTATTGGATACTAGACTTAGTGGATTTTACATTATTCACTGCCTGATATTTTCGTGTTCCTAATTTTTTTTTTTTCTGGGAGGCAGTTATTTGAAAACAGTTTGATCCTCTGCTTTAATCCTTTGTTTTTAAGACAGGTTATATGGAATAAGGACTGTCATTAGATAGGGATAAGTATCCTGTATACTTGAAGCAAGACCTTTCCGAGTACTCTAACCAATGTCCTGTAAACCATGTAGTTTTCCTGTCTGGCTAATGCCTGGTGCTATTCCTGATCCTATGCAAGTGCTAGGTACTCTCCGTTTTGATTATTTATAGTGGTTGTTTACTTTCACGTGGACATTTTTCATTCACACACATGCTTTGATTAGTACTCTGCTGAATAAATGAGGGGAACCCTGTGTAGGTCTCCTAAATCCTCTCACTGTGCAGCTCTTTCCTATCTGGTACTATGCCCTGCTACCTCTAGACACTTTGATCTCCCTGGGCTCAGCACTCTGTCCTTTATTCAAGGAGTCTTTCCAGCTCTGCCTGGATTCCCCATCTCTGTGCAGTACCCACATTTCCCTTATGATCATAAGCTAGGGCGATTGTAAGGCTTACCTCATTTGTTTCCTATGTCTCAGGGATCACTGATCATTGCCAGATACCACTGTCATAAAAACCCTTTTTTTTTCCCATATATTTTATGTGACTTTTTACTTATTTCAAGTAGTGGGGGAGGGGTAGATCCAATCCTAGTTCTTTTTGACTCAAAACAGAAGTCTGTGTGATTCTATTTTTATGAAATGTTTGGATGACAAAACAAATCTATTTGAAATAAATTAGAAAAACAAAAAAAAGAAAGAAATTAGGACAAGACCACCTGTGGGTGAGGTCTGACTGAAAGGGCACAAGCAATTATTCTGTAGTCATGTAAATGTTCTATATCTACTGTGGGTGGTTGCCAAAACTTATGGGAATTAACACCCAAGATACATATGTGCTTTTATTTTCTATAGTGTTTACCACAAATATATAGAATAAAAATCTCTACATTTGATCTTACCTGAGCTACCTCTGACCTTCAAAGAAATAGACCAAACTGACATTCCAGCTCAGTGACTCCTCTCTTCCTTCATTCCCCAATCACCCTCCCCAACGCCTTGCCCCAGAAGCAGCTCACTCACATCACAAAAGAAATTTGCCTCTTTAATTTCTACAGAGACCTGAGCTCTTCAGGTAAACTGGAACACAGTTTTAGGTTATATAGAAATAACTGTATTCATTCATGTTTTTTTTGAGAAGGACTAACTCAGCCTAGTATTTTTGGCATAACAGATAAATATGTTACTTTTCCTCCATGTGTTTATTTTAAATATCTTTAGCAGTCACTTCCACAAAGTTGGCCTTTTGAATATGGTATTAACCAACTTCCTGTTTTTTATGGAATAGATTTATTACCACATTAGTTTTAATGGTTTGAGTTGTTGTGATTTTTTGTTTCAGGGCTACTGCCCCTCAATTGGTTTTCATGGCTTGGCAGTTAGGGCTTCTTAATTTATTATTATGAAAGTTATGGTTTGCAGACTTGTTTTCAAACCATTACCCCACCCCCACCCCTGCTAAAATATCTTACAACCTGTCATTATGATAAACAAGCTATGGTAGTGAAGATAGCCTCAGTTTTTAGAAGATACCTTGGTTGCTCATATGCATTTTAGAAGGCAATATAAAGTCAATTATATACTTTGGCTATGGATTTGATTTCTAGGGTGATGGTCAGCAAATATCTGGAAAATATTTATATTTGGAATTGGGAGCTAATATGATAAATAAATTCTTTCAAGTGAGAGAGTGACACTGATATTTTGACCAAAATTTAGAGGGCTAAAAGCAGTACCTCCAGCAAGATAAAACAGAACTAGGAAGCAGGAGACCAAGCTCCAGTTCTGTAACTCTTTGCTAATATCCAACTGGAACCAAATATACCTTACTATAGCAGTAAATGAAAAAAGGTAGCATATATAAAATTACCTAGTAGCTTAGCTGTGCAATATATACCTCACCTGTAATTAAAATAAAGGACTGAAGCATTGCTGGTCTCATCTTTAAGGAATATCTTTCTTTTATGAAGACCAGTGGCTGTCTAAAGGATCATCATGCAATATGTTTTGAGGACTCCCTATGACCCAGGCACTATTCAAAATGCTTAGGATGAAGATATAACAAATAATTTGTCTGTGGTGCCTACAAAGAATCTAATTTAATTTAGGCTATAGGATTTCCTCCAGAAAGATCAATGTTCGGAGAATGATTGAAGGAAACATGGAATCAAGGAAATAATATCAACATTAACAGCAACATCATTCAAAGCCAAATAAAGCTTAGAAACACCAGTAAGATTGATGGCTGTTAGAGCTCAGGAGTTTGTAGGGTGGGGAGAACAGCTATCTTCTAAAACAGTGAAAGAATTATTTAGAGAAGGGAAGTTGGAGCCCTCCTCTTTCTTGTCTCCATGGCCTTTGAACTATCATTGTTTATCTCCCAAATAGTTCAGGTCTCTGATGTCTATAATCATAAAGACAGGATAAGGGCAGTCAAGAAGGCTTGTTGAGATGAAAAATTAGGAAAAATGGGAAATATGCTAATCTCCTTTTGTCATTCACTCTTCTACCTTGCTTTTCCAAACATTGAGGGCTTATTGAGTTATATTCTACACAACCACCATCTTCCTAGTGCTACTTACATCTGTAAAACCAAAGGTGATATAATTATTCTCATTAAAAAGTCTTAAGAAGACTTTACCACCCAGTTAGCCAACTGAAAACAATGTTGGAAAAAGTATTGTTGTAATATAATAACACAAATGTAGGGGATACTGCAAGAGAGAGGCATAAGCATGGATAATCAAATATTTCACTAAAGTCAGTTGGTGTCAAAGCAGACATACTCACGTATGTACATACATAAATATGGACACAAAAATTAAAAAGCCTATCCTTAATAACCCAGAACTAAAGTTATATATGATGTTAACATAAGCCTTTCTTTTGCTAATACTTTAAAAAATGTCTTTATAGTGGTCCTCCCTTATCCATGGGTTACACATTCCAAGATCCTCAGTGGATACCTGAAACCATAGATAGTACTGAACCTTATATATACTATTTTTTCTATACATATGTGTGTATATATATATATATATACTTATGATGTAGTTTAATTTATAAATTAGTCACAGTAAGAGATTAACAATACCTAATAATAAAATGGAACCATTATAACAATGTACCGTAATAAAAATTATTTCCATGAGATCTCTCCCTCTCAAAATATATTGTACTGTATTCACCTTTCTTCTTCATGTGATGATATGATATGATATGATAAAATGTCTATGTAATGAGATAAAATGAAGTGAATGGCATGGGCATCGTGATATAGCATGAGGTTACTAGGGACCTTCTGATGTATCATGGATATGAGGATAATCTGCTTCCAAACTGTAGTTAACCACGGATGACTGAAATTGTGGAATGCAAAATTGCAAGTAAGCAGGGACTACTGTATTAACTTATCATGTTGGGCATATTGGACACACTGGCAAGCTTTTATATTTCTATTAAAAGTGATTTAAGGCTCTAAGTTTCCTTTTATTTAGAGACAGCCCATAATTAATATATATGTGTGAATCTTAGAGAAAATAATGTATAATGTATGAATCCATTTACATATAGTTCCAGAATAGGTAAAGCTTGTCTATGGTGAAAGAAATGAAATCAGTGATTGCTTCTGAGGGAATCTGTCTAAAAAAGGGAACAGGAAAATTTTTAGGCTATGGAAATGTTCAGTGTTTGATGAGGTATATGCATTTGTCACATCTAATCAAACCATATGCTTTAAAATCTATGCATTTTAGTATATAGAAATTTTAAGAAAAAAACTGAAAAATAAAAACAGAATAGAGTGTGCAACATGGGGGTATGTATCTACCAACACATGTATCCTCTCCAAAATTTCAAAAATCCACTCAAAAAGTAGAGGAAATGCAAAGATCAGAAATATAACAGAATCTAATAGTGAAAAAAATTCTCTGGTGACATGTAATAAATCATCTGTTAATTATGAAAAATAAACAACGACTCTATGTAGTCTGTAATGATATAAAACAGATTTTAAATAGTCTAGTTCTATAATTTCCTTCCATTTTAAACTACCAATTCTCATAGACAACACATTTATAAATCTATTTCAATGTTTAACAACAACCGCAGATGGTAGAGAAGTACTATTTTCACTTTGTGATTCATTAACTGAATTTCAACATAGTTAAACTAGAGATAGTCAATGACAGATCCAGGTTTGAATCCAGGTCTTCAAAGTGAGAACTCTATCTTCTTTACAGTTCTTCCTCCATAACCCAGTATCATCATGGTTCCAGACACTACTGCTCACCAGTCCCCTCATTTCTTTAGTTCTGATGGCTAGAACCCAGTTTCTTCCTAGGTTCCAGCCTTCTCCATTTAACTTCATAGGTCTGAAGATTCTTATTCCATATTCTCTCTTTTCTTCTTAGAGATGGGTCTTTGTCTCCAAACAGCCAGTGCTTTGAAATATACCACCTATTCAAACATCTTGCCTTGTAGGACCTCAGTGTTCTAGCAGACTAACAGAGATAGACCTTCTGTTCTTATTGTATTTTCTCCAGGACAGTACCTTTGGCATTAACACTCCTTCATTTGGTCAATCTATTTCCATATTTTGGTCCGATCTCCCTTCTCTGAAGCATGATGACAAGAATATAATTCAAGGGTTATAAATATTGATTTCCAAATACCAATTTTGCCAATAATTGTATAAATTTAACTTCTTTGAGCTTCAGTTTTTATCATTAAATAGAGATAACATGTCTACTATATACTGCTATTTGAAGGGTTACATTCAGTGGAATTATATTAAGTAAATTTCTTCACAGAATGCCAGTTCCAGAATAGGTAGGTAATAAAGTGTGACTGTTATCCTCATTGTTACAATATAATTTTATTCATGTATGAGCCCAAGTTTCTTAGAAGAAAAAGTAAGTGTCCTTTGACCAATGTGTTTTAGCATCCCTTCTTTGATATACAAAAAATATAGATATATTAAAGATATTGAGATATTCTTTAGAAAGTTACATAAAACTTATTAATATCTCACATAACACAGAATAAACTTTAGGAAACCTTGTCCTCAGAGAAGTCATTCATTGTCTTCCATTTGCTCTTCTGAATATGGAATCCATGCCCCAGGCACCAATATTCTATTAATTTGTAGTGGCACTAGAAGTAACCATAAAATAAGTGCTATGGGTCATACTAATAAGACATGTCTGTTCAAAGTCAAGAACACTGACTAATGATAAAATGCCTAAAGCAAATATATATCGATAAAAATCATTTCAGTTTTAGAACATGACAAGTCTCTTAAATATCAAACTAGGTACTGCTGGAAGGTAGAAAATTAAGTTTTATTAACATTTATTTTTCCACTGGAAAATATACTGATGCTGACAGTACTGAACCAATTGATAAAGACGTTAAACATTGTTAAGCTTCAGATTCAAAGACAAAACTACTAAATTTTCTATTACCATTCTTATTAGGAAGACAGAGAAATTTTCCTAAGTATAAAATAGGCTATACTTCTCTCCTACGTGAAAATATCCAATAGATATTTTAGTTTAGCATGAGTATTATCCCACAATTTGTCCCTTACTTCCCTCCGCAGCTACAAGTTCAATACAACCATTTATTTTTAATCACAATGAACATTTAATGTTTTTCTGGTGTAGTGTATCTAGCTATATCATACCTTCATGTCTTCCTATAGGATTTTTTCTCCATTGTTTGGAATGTCCTTTCCCCTCTTTATTTCCCAGCTGTATTATTTTACCTAAAGCTCTAGTTTCACTAAACTCTACAAGTGTTGAAAGCCTCTGGTATAATGTTTGACATGTAGAAGGAAAGTATAGTGAAGCGATAAAACACAAGTTTTTTTAATCAGAATATGAAAGAAAAAAATTTCAATCCTAGCTCTTGTCCCTTCTCTCTATGTGAACATCAGTAAATGGCTTAATCTCTTTGACTCTGGTTTTCCTATTTTTAAAAAAAATGATGTATGGGAACAATGTCTACCTTAAGGATCATTTGTGATGGTTAAATGACATGAGCAAATGTCACAGATATACAACTTTACTCTGAGCTCTTGGGTGACAAGTGTTACCTCTATTCATATTTTGCCTCAGAGTTTAATAAAATGTATGGCATACTTTTGTCATTTAAAAATGGTTATTATTGTCCTAGGGGCAAGATACGGAAGAGTAGGCTCCCCAAGTCACCTGTCCCCACCAACTTACCTAGATAACTTTCAAATTGTCCTGAAAACCTACAAATTCGGCCTGAGATTTAAAAAGAAAACAGCTGGAATGCTATCGTGAGAAGAGTTCCTGCTTCTATCGAGGTAGGAAGATGGAAAAAATAAATAAATAAAAAAGCATCCAAGGAGGAGGGGCCCCTGTGAGGAGCTGGGCTAAGGCTTGGGGGGCGGGGTGAGCCTTCAGGACAGGAAAGCCCAGTCCCAGAGAAGCAGGAACTTTACCAATCTTCCTGGATAGAAAGGCACTCGAAGGGAACTCAGGCAGGATCCCAGGAGGAGCAGTATCCCTGATGAACACAGATGCAAAAATTCTCAACAAGATACTAGCCAATAGGATCCAACAATACATTAAGATTATTCACCATGACCAAGTGGGATTTATTCCCGGGATGCAAGGCTGGTTCAACACTCGTAAAACAATCAATGTGATAAATTATGTCAACAACAGAAAAAACAAGAATCATATGATCCTCTCAATAGATGCAGATAAAGCATTTGACAAAATACAGCATCCATTCCTGAACAAAACTATACAGAGTGTAGGGATAGAGGGAACATTCCACAGCATCTTAAAACCATCTATGAAAAGCCCACAGCAAATATCGTTCTCAATGGGTAAACACTGGTAGAAAAAAAAATACAATTAAAAAATAAAATAAAATAAATAAAATAAAATAAAATGAATTAAATTGAATTAAATTAAATTAACACTGGTACCCTTTCCCCTAAGATCAGGAACACGACAGGGATGTCCACTCTCACCACTGCTATTCAACATAGTACTAGAAGTCCTAGCCTCAGCAATCAGGCAACAAAAATAAATAAAAGGCATTCAAATTGTCAAAGAAGAAGTCAAACTCTCCCTTTTCAGAGATGACATGATACTGTGCATAGAAAACCCAAAAAACTCCACCCCAAGATTGCTAGAACTCATACAGCAATTTGGCAATGTGGCAGGATGCAAAATCAATGCCCAGAAATCAATGGCATTTCTATACACTAACAATGAGACTGAAGAAAGAGAAATTAAGGAGTCAATCCCATTTACAATTGCACCCAAAAGCATAAGATACCTAGGAATAAACGTAACCAAAGAGGTAAATGATCTATACCCTCAAAACTACAGAATACTTCTGAAAGAAATTGAGGAAGAAACAAAGAGATGGAAAAATATTCCATGCTCATGGATTGGCAGAATTAATATTGTGAAAATGTCAATGTTACCCAGGGCAATTTACATGTTTAATGCAATCCTTATCAAAATACCATGGACTTTCTTCAGAGAGTTATAACAAATTATTTTAAGATTTGTGTGGAATCAGCCAGGGGAATTTTAAAAAAGAAAACCATAGCTGAGGGCATCACACTGCCAGATTTCAGGTTGTACTACAAAGCTGTGGTCATCAAGACAGTGTGGTACTGGCACAAAAACAGACACATAGATCAATGGAACAGAATAGAGAATCCAGAAGTGGACTCTCAACTTCATGGTCAACTAATATTCGACAAAGCAGGAAAGACTATCCACTGGAAAAAAGACAATTTCTTCAATAAATCGTGCTGGGAAAATTAGACCTCCACATGCATAAGGATGAAACTAGACCATTCTCTTAAACCATACATAAAGATAAACTCAAAATGAATGAAAGAGTTAAATGTGAGAAGAGAATCCATCAAAATCCTAGAGGAGACACAAGCAACACCCTTTTTGAACTTGGCCATAGCAACTTCTTGCAAGATACATCCATGAAGGCAAGAGAAACAAAAACAAAAATAAATTATTGGGGCTTCATCAAGATAAGAAGCTTCTGCACAACAAAAGAAACAGTCAACAAAACTAAAAGACAACCTACAGAATGGGAGAAGATATTTCCAAATGATGTATCAGATAAAGGGCTAGTATCTAAGATCTATAAAGAACTGATTAAACTCAACACCCAAGAAACAAACAATCCAATCATGAAATGGGCAAAAGACATAAACAGAAATCTCACAGAGGAAGACATAGACATGGCCAATAAGCACATGAAAAAATGCTCCGCCTCACTGGCCATCACAGAAATACAAATCAAAACCACAATGAGATACCACCTTACACCAGTGAGAATGGGGAAAATTAACAAGGCAGGAAGCAACAAATGCTGGAGAGGATGTGGAGAAAGGGGAACCCTCTTGCACTGTAGGTGGGAATGTGAACTGGTGCAGCCACTCTGGAAAACTGTGTGGAGGTTCCTCAAAGAGTTGAAAATAGAACTGCCCTAAGACCCAGCAATTGCACTGCACTGATTTACCCCAAAGATACAGATGCAATGAAATGCCAGGACACCTGTACCCCAATGTTTATAGCAGCAATGTCCTCAATAGCCAAACTGTGGAAGGATCCTCGGTGTCCATTGAAAGATGAATGGATAAAGAAGATGTGGTTTATGTATACAATGGAATATTACTCAGCCATTAGAAATGACAAATACCCACCATTTGCTTCGACCTGGAGGAATCTGGAGGGTATTATGCTGAGTGAAATAAATCAATCGGAAAAGGACAAACCTTATATGGTCTCATTCATTTGGGGAATATAAAAAATAGTGAAAGGGAATAAGAGGGAAAGGAGAGAAAATGAGTGAAAGTATCAGTGAGGGTGACAAAACATGAGAGACACCTAAATCTGGGAAACGAACAAGGGATAGTGGAAAGGGAGGTGGGCAGGGGGTTGCGGTGACTGAGTGGTGGGCACTGAGGGGGTACTTGGTGGGATGAGCACAGGGTGTTATGATATATGTTGGCATATTGAACTACAATAAAAAATTTTAATAAAATAAAATAAATGGTTATTATTAATGAAAATCATGATGATTTTGATAGTAGTAGTAGTAGTTGTCATTGCCATCATAGTTATCATTTATATGAAGACAGGATGAAACTATTTGGAAGAAAGTGACTAGAATCTAGTTTTTCTAAAATGTGGAAAGATATTCATGTATTTTACTTACCCTTCTTGGAATTCCTTGTTTCCTAGATTTAATAATAACATCTCTATTAAATATGGAGTATTTTCAATGAATAACTTTCTAGAAATTTCTTGGGCCACATTGTCACTACTCATTCCTTCTAACACAATTCTTTCAATGATTTTTACATTAAATTTTCTTACTCTATTGTCCCTATCTTTTAAGTCCTATAACCTCTTTTATATGCCTAGTACTTTTGAAAACATCTTATTACTTCCTAATTTTAATATATTTTTAAAATTTATTTAAATCTTAAGTACATTTACTTCAGATCAATATCTGCTAATTAACAGCAACAATGACAGTTTGCTTTTTCTAGTCATTTTGCTAATGGTGACTACTGTCCTTTGTGATTTTTTTTTAAATTATAACCTAATATTCCATGGAATTTCTGTTTGGTAGTAATTTCAGTCCTGAGTTTAATGTATAGTCTGGGGATGTGCATTTGCTATTTCCATGTACATGAGGACATTACCATTCTGAAATCCCTTTAAACAAACTTTTTATTGTACCTTTTATCAGGCCACACAGGCAGTACAGATTTCAGTCAAAATCTTATCTGTGGGTAATTAATGGTCAAAAATTATTGGAAAGATTTTTTTTCTTTACCCAATCAAGGTCTTAATAGGCATGTTTCTTTGTAGTCTCCCTCCATAGAGAAGGATGAATCAGGTTAGAAATTCCTATAATGTGTTATGCATTACTATAACCTGGAGGTCATTTTAAAATACAGAGTACGTAGCTACATATCCTAACTATTGCATCAGACAATTTTAGAAAAGGGAGCTAGGGAGCTATATATGGTTTTTGTTTTATTTTGTTTCTTAAGATTTATTCGTGAGAAAGACAGAGAGAGGGAACATGGTGGGGAGAGGTAGAGGAGGAGGGAGAGAGAAACTCAAGTAGACTCCTAGCTGAATGTGGAGCCTGACCCAGGGCCTGATCTCAGGATCAGGAGATCATAACCCTAGTTGAAGCCAAGAGTCAGAAGCTCAACTGATTGTACTACCCAGGTACCCCTTTGTTTACGTTTAAGTAAACTTCTTATAAAATTTTGAAACAGCTAACATTTAGGTTATAGTAAAAAATAGTCTAACATTTTCATTCTAGTGGACCTGTTATTCTGTTACTTTAGATTTGATCATGTGTCAAGATTTTAAATTGCTTTCTGGTCTATTAAATCTTAGCATGTACCATGTGCCATTTTCAATAATATCTTGTTAACCTTCATGACAATGGCTGGTTTTGATTTTCTCAACTTTTTTCAAACTGTATTGAAGTATTGGTCTTAGGGATCCCTGGGTGGCGCAGCGGTTTGGTGCCTGCCTTTGACCCAGGGCACGATCCTGGAGACCCGGGATCGAATCCCACGCCGGGCTCCCAGTGCATGGAGCCTGCTTCCCCCTCTGCCTGTGTCTCTGCCTCTCTCTCTCTCTCTGTGTGACTATCATAAATAAATAAAAATTTAAAAAAAAAAAGATTTTGAAGTATTGGTCTTAACGTAGGGTTTTTTGGTTTGTTTTTAGAATAAAGACCCACTTGAGATGGATGAAGGCAAGTTTGTGTGTGTGTGTGTGTGTGTGTGTGTGTGTGTATGTGTGTTTTGTTTTTTGTTTTTGTTTTTTGTTCGTTTGTTTTTTGTTTTTTGCTAAGAATAAAATGGGAAATGTACCTTGAAAATAAGATGTTATGTTATCATCTTTTTATATTTGGAGATTGAAAGTATCTAAAAAAAATTTTTTTGTAGTATCTGTGTGTGAAAGTGACCTGAAAATAGAATCTTTATTTTGAAGAAGCCTTAGAAAGTTCAAGACTTCTGTGTTAGATGAAGTGTACCACTTAGTCCACTCATCATTAATGCTCCAACAGCCAGCCAGCCAACTGTCATAAATGTTCAGCAAGTACATCCAGGACCAGCCAACCCTCTTCCAACTCACTGACTTATGCACACATCCAACTAAGCCAAAACTGACCTAGACCAGAAAAATAGCCAAGCAGAATTGTGATCTACATATGATTATTGATTTGAGACTCTAAATTTTAGGGTCATTTTTTTGTAGAAATAGAATTACTTATATGCCAACCTTCATCACTTTTCAAATACTGCTTGATATACTTCTAGTTATATTGAGTTCTGCAGAAACATTATTTATTCATAGTGTTTTATATACTGACTGTATATTTGGTAACATCACTAAAATTGCTTATCAGGACTTTTTTCAGTCAATTCTTTCAAATTTTCTACATGGACAATCATTTCATCTGTGAACAAAAACAGTTTTATCTATTTCTTCTTAATTGTATATACATCTTATTGCTTAGAACTTCCAGTACAATGTTGAAAAGGAATGTTGAGAGGAACTGTCCTTGCCTTGTTCCCAATCTCAGTGGGAAAGATTTGAGTTTCTCATCACTATGATGATAGCTGTAGGGTTTTTTAGATATTCGTATCAAGTTGAGGAAGTTTCCCTTTATTTCTAACCTACTGACAGTTTTTGTCATTAATGGATGCTGGATTTTGTCAAATGCTTTTTCTGCATCTATTGATATGCCCATGTGATGTTTTTATTTGTATCTTGTTAATACAATAGATTACATTAAATTGACTTTTGAATGATAAACCAGTCTTGCATACTTAGGAGAAATATAACTTGGTCTTGATATATAATTCTTTTTATTATTTGTTGGATTCAATTTGCTAATATTTTGTTGAGGGTTTTGCATCTATGTTCATGAGAGACATTGATGTGCAGTTTTCTTCTAATGCCTTTGTCTGCCTTTGGTATTAGGGTATGGATGGCTTCTTAGAATGACTTAGGAAGTAATCCCCCTGCTTCTGTCCTCTGACAAAGATTATAGAGAATTTGTATAAATTCTTTTTAAATGTTTGGAGGAAGTCTATAGTGAACACATCTGGATCTGGTGCTTAATGTTTTGGAAGGCTACTAACTATTGATATAATTTCTTTAATAGACATAGGCCTATTTAAATTGTTTATCTCTTGTTGTGTGAGTTTTGGCAGATTTTGTCATGCAAAGAATTGGTCCATTTCATCTAGGTTATTAGGTTTTAGGGATAGTATCTCTTTATTTCTCTGTTAATGTCCATAGGATCTGCAGTGATGCCCCTTCTCTCATTTCTAGTTGTGTCCTCTCATTGTTTTTCATAGTTAGCCTGGCTAGAGGCTTTTCAATTGTATTGATCTTTTTAAAGAACCAACTTTTCACAGAACCAGATTTTGGTTCCATCGATTTTTTCTGTAGATTTCCTATTTCAACTTTAACTGGAATTAAAGGAGTGTTTCTAGTCTAGTATTTCCATTCTGATTCTTTTGGATTCTGCTTCTTTTGGATTCAATTTGCCCTCCTTTTTGTAATTTTCTTTTTTTAAAAATATTTTATTTAAATTCAATTTGCCAACATATAGCGTAATACCTACTGCTCATCCCATCAAGTGCCCTCCTTTGTGTCCATCACCCAGTTATTCCAACCTCCCAGCCTTCTCCCCTTCTGCATTAATTTTCAAAAGTGGAAACTTAGTGATCTTAGATCTTTCTTCTTTTTTAATATATGGATTTAATTATATAATTTTTTCTAAGTATTTCTTAGCTGCATTACACTCATTTTGCTAATTGTATTTTCATTTTCATTTGTTCAAAATATTTGTTAAGTTTTGTTGAGATTTATTTTTTGACCAATGTGATATTTGAAGTGTGTTGTTTCATCTCCAAGTAAAGAGAATAAAAAAGAATAAAGAGAGTAAAAGAGAAAATACCACAAGAATTCATTTGCTTTTATTTGGCAGAATCAAGGAAACTTTTTGAAGGAATGAGACCTATGCTAAGCCTTAAAGGATGCATACAATTTGAATAGGAAGAATTACAGAAAACATAAATCTTATTGAGTGAATATCCCAGCTCTTTTTACGTGTGTCTGGGGAAAACCCACAATTTTTCTCTACTCACACTCATCATACCTCTGATACTGGATGTGTGGATTTTCCACACTGAGTAATTCTGATACTAACTTCCTAGAGTTAGGCCAGATTCAATAAGGTTAAGATCTCAATCCCACAAGATTGCCTCCCACTTCAGATGCCAATCACAAGTACTTGGCTTCTAGGTTACCCACAACTTCTGTTCAACTTGGCTACAAACTAGAGATTTCCACAACCTCCTCCTCAGGTTCAATAATTTGCAAGAGAGGTTCATAGAATGTAGGAAAAGAGTTTATTTACCATTATGGAATTAATAGGAAGGATATTTTAAATGACACAAATAAATAGTGGAATGAAGAGATACATAGTGCAAGGTCTGGAAGATTCTCAAGTCCAAGAGCTTCTGTCTCTATGGAGTTGGGATATGTCATCCTCTTTGTACCTGGAGTTGTTCACCAACGTGGAAGCTCTCTGAACTCTGTACTTTTGGGATTTTCATGGAAGCTTCATTTCCTAGGCATGATTAATTATTACCTATTTCTAGCCCCCTTCTCTCCAGAATGAGGAGTAGATTTCTAATCTTGGCTGGGTCTTTCTAGTGACCAGCTTCCATCCAAGAGCCCACCACCAAACGTCACCTCACTAATACCAAAGATACTCCAATCACCCAGGATTTCCATGTGAGACACTTCTATCACTTAGGAAATTAAAAGAGTTTTAAGAGCACTCTATCAGGAGCTGAGGTCAAAGACCAAATATTAATAGGAACCAGGGACAGAGACAAATACATATATTTTTAATTATTTTACAATACAGTATTCATCAAGTAACTTTAAGAAATGAACTAGAAAGTAGTCTTAATTTTTAAAGATAATGAATGTCAATGTTTATTCTAAAATGATTGTCTCATATGTATCTCCTTAACTTCTATGTATTTTTTTACTTCAGTAGGACATTAAAATATAATGAATTATTGTGCCAGGCATGAGTATGATCAAATACTAAACAAGATAAAGAAAAAGCAAAAATTTATTTTATTTATAATGGCCCACTGCCAATAAATTCAGATTCAGCCTTTTTCAACTTTAAGACATCCAACACAGCTTACCAACATACAGAGAAAGATGTGCATAATTTCTTCAATTACTCTGGCTACCTACTGCTTGATATACATACCTGACAGTGATTCGAGACATTGATTTTTTTTCAGGCAGTAATTTTTAAAGGTGTTTTTAGAAGAAAAGTACATCAACCAATCATCCACTCATTCATCCTTTAACATGCCAGAACTGAGGAAAATCCTTTAGAAGAAAAAATAATTGTAAGATCCCCAGTAACTGTAATTCCAGTTAAAAATATTTTTTATGTCTCTTAAATGTTTGTCACTGGGAATTTCTCAAACAGTTCAGATTTTTAGGACAGAAACTCTAGTATGGATTACAAAGAAAAATCTGTCTAAAATAATAATTAAACAATACAGTGGAATGTGAATATTAAGTTTAAAATGATAGAATAATAGTAGTAGATAATATTTGGATACTGTTTTTACCTAGTATGTTGCTGTAAAACATCCAAGACTTTAATTTTAATTTAAATTTAATTTAATTTAATTAATTTAATTTAATTTTCACAGTAAGAAAGTAAGATATATAGAGGCAATGTTAAGATTTTCTTTTTAAAAATGAGGAAATTGAAGTTCAGCAGAATACAAAGGTCAAGTCCACATACAAAGTTAGGGGCTATTTGTCACCAAAGTGATACGATTGAAAGCCCAGAATTTGGACTCTCTATAGAGACTTAATTTTGAATTCTGAATCTGCCACTTGCTAGTTGTGTGACCTTAGCTTTGTTTATGCCTACATATTCAATTACTATATGCATAAAGTGGGAAATATAGAATTTAGGTTGTAGATTTCTGTCAAGTTTCATTATTTTCAGTTTGATTGTTACATACAATTTCACTAACAGCATAGATATGTATTTTCTATATATATGTTTAAATAGAAGGGATGAATATAGAGAACTGTTAAACTTAAAAAGTTAAAACTCTAGCCAGAACAAGAAGGATCCATCAGAATCCTGTTAACAGACAGAAGTCACAAGAGTTGAACTAAGCAGGTGTGAGGAAGAGCTGATTGTAAATTAGATCTTCTGTTCCTTAAAAAATAAATCTTCTGCATGGCCCTACCAATTATAACAGGATAGTAATAAAGTATAATAAAGGAAGTAAATCAAGGAAAGACAGTCAGTGACCCAGATTTGAGAAAGAAGGATAGAAATGTCTCTGGTTCAGAAAGAAGAGATGAAGAAGTATGACAGTAAGGGAAGAAAGAATAGTTTTTGGATGTAAGTCAGAATTTTCTTTCAGGGGAATAAAGGAAAGGAGTGAAAATATCAGTGAGGGTGACAAAACATGAGAGACAGCTAACTCTGGGAAATGAACAAGGGGTAGTGGAAGGGAAGGTGGGTGGGGGCTTGGGGTGACTGGGTGATGGGCACTGAGGGGGGCACTTGGCGGGATGAGCACTGGGTGTTATGCTATATGTTGGCAAATTAAACTTCAATAAAAAATAAATTAATTAAAAAAAAAAAGAATTTTCTTTCAGTCATTGAGTCCTGCCCAGGATTAAGCTAGTCTCTTGGGAGGGAAGGGATATGCAAAAAGAAGAATGAAGTGAATAAATTTATTATTGGGGGAGATTTCACATGACAGGTGAGATACTGAAAAAACCTTTCTGAAAAAGTTTGATATGATGTGAATGGCTTCATTCCATGAATTGGTGAGACATTTGGCTTACAATTAGTTGCCAGAGTGCAAGATAGAGATATTCAATATATTGTGAGAATAAGATGATACATTTAAAGTACCTGACATATGATAAGAACGCCTTAAATTATTTAAGTTTCCTTAATTATACTTTTTTCCTAAACCTATGCTCCTTCTAACACACTTCTGCTACTTACTTGTGTGAACCCTGTGTCTATAAGTCAACCTGGTATATCTTTTCAGCAATCCTCTAGAAGTCAATAAATACACTTACAGATAGTTTCTTGTGTGAGATATATAGATAAAGAAAAAAAATGAGGTTAGGTAATAAAAAGTCTTAGTCATTTTATAGAGTGCAGATTTTACAAAATAAAAGGGCAATGAGTCTTATAGGTCCATTCCTGAACCCAAAGAGATCTTATGCTCTTTAAGTAATTTGGGCCAGCTTCTTCAGATGTCATTGGTCACTGTAACAGGTCATGTAACTCTCTCCACAAGAGGTCATGAGCTTTTCTTTGGGGCCCTGAAAGAAACAAACTGACATAAGAACAAACTGGTGTAGATAGACAAGAATCTTCCACTACCACTCCTATTCCCATTTTTTGAAGTAGAAGTGAAATTATTGTTAGAATTAGAGAATTTGAATTTAACAGCAAGTTACTTACATACCACTGGCTCCCATTTTCTCATTTGGAAAGGATAAAAAGTAGCACCTTAAATATTTGCTATTAGAATTCAATAGAGAGAATTTAAATAGGAAAATTATTACCACATTAATTGATGTTCATAAATGTTTGCTGATTTTAAATATTAAACCTAGCAACTGTATAAAAACCAACCAATGCCAAGCATCAACTTAAAAGAAATACCATTTGAAATTGTGCTTGTAAACTAAATAAGGCCAAACAGAAATAAATTATTTTGCATTTTAGTGTACTAATTTTTTGGAAAGAGAGTAATGAGTGCAAGTCTTAGAAACATAGGCATGACTCCCATGGGTATATCTTTGGAACTTTGGATAAGATTTGTTTATTAAGTACTTATTATTAATAAGTTTTCTACCTTTTCCATCCAAAATTTTTCTTCAAATGTCTGTATACCCGAACTCAATAGGTGACTTTCTTTCTGAAAATATATTTTCCCTTTCATTTTATGCACTTCTGTTAAAGTTTAACATATAAACTACAAATGTACAAAATAAATATGAACAGCTGAGTAAATCCATCCAAATAAAAGAAAAACATCCAACTAACAAGATAACAAGCACAAGTGAAAAATCACTAGGACCCTAGTAGTCACACTCTCTTTCAGTCATTTACTCCGTCCCTTTATGGTTTTTCTTTAAGTAGTCAATTGTATAGTTCTTCATATATTATAGGAAAACCTATTTTGTCAGACATTTATTCTCAAATATTTTCTCCCTCCCTGTGACTTACCTGACATCCATATTCTCTGCAGTTGTCAGGTTATAGAATCCAAGAAAAATGCCTAGAGCTGCCAAAGCTTTAGCTGATTTCTTGAACCATAAAGCCAAAAAAGAAAGGGAGAGAGAGGCAAGTGGGCTGAGAACAGAAACAAGCCATTCCAGGGATCAGGAGAGGTAACAGTAGTGGTGATGGGTATCATAATTTACTGCAGAGTGGGATGGACAGGAAGTAAAGAGCTTTGGGGCACCAGAAATGTGGTAAGTGCCCTCAGGAAGAGCATGTCACTGGTGGGGACATATACAAAGTCTGCCACTTCTGATGGTCTCACCTTAAATGGACAGCCTGATTCCCCACTCTTCCTGCTCTCTGATGACTCCCACCTACTGGGCCTCCACTCTGAACAAATACAGCACTTGCCCTCTAGCAGCCTGTGGTCCAGTGAGGGTGGCAGGTGTCAAAAGAGGTGGTGATTTTAATGCAATAAGGAATGATCTGTAATAAGGCTTAAGACTGAATATAAAAAGGGAGGAGTGTGTAGGCGGCATCAGCTGCAGAAAGGATAGATCAGGTTAGCTGCTGTCAGGGATCAGAATGTTTAGAGCCAAGCACAACTTAATTAATAGTTCAGCTCAAGGACTCTGGATATAGACTACTTAGATCTCATATAACCACATCAGTACAGAAATCATATAACAGATATGCTGTCAGGAGAATGTGGCTTCACATGTCGATGAGTAAGCTCTCACTATAGTATCAACATACACAAATGTCCTGACAGTATTATCCAATCTGGTAGCTCATAATTTAAAAATTGGAATGTGGTAGAGTAGAACTCCAAAACCAATTAGCTAAAGGTATAGAAAGTGGCTTCACTGAAATCTTTGGAGCACTGACATATGTCTACAATTGTATTTTCAACCCTGGTAAATAGATCTGTATTTGTGTGCTCTTAATGTGAGACTGTGTTCTAGAGATTTCTTAGCAGTCATTACAGAGGACTTCTCCAAATGGTGAATCCAAGTTCTCCCCTGTTTTATGCAAGTTCTCAAAGGAAAGCCCCAGAATTAGTGGGAGGGATCGGTTTATTTAGGGTAGTTTCTTATCCCATCTGAGCTGATGGCTGAACACTATGAAACATCCCTCTGGTATTGAGAGACTTAACTTTCTTGATTAAAATAATTAAATGGCTTCCCCATTGATTGTGGAATAAAAAGAAAATGCTTTATCCTGTTCTTCATGATCTAGTTCCTGCTCATTTCTTCCTCTCCCCTAAAACCAATTTCTTTCTCTTCTATATGCTCTCATCACATTAAACTAGTTTTAACTTGCCATATTGATCCATTATTTGTCTTGTCTGTGTGTGTATTTGCTGTTTTGGTTAACCATCTCTGCCTTTGCCATTTTCATCTTGTTCACTCTTACTATTTTGTTCAAGCCTCACCTTGGGCATCAGCTAATTTGAAATACTTGTATAAAATCTTGAGAAGAGTTAAGGTGTTTCTCCTTGTGAGTCCACAGCACCACCTCATCAATTATTTTTTGACACCACTTTTTTTGTGTGTGGAATTGAAAGTCCTTATTTACATGAGTCTCCAGTCTACTAAGTACTGGAAACCAGCAACCTGAGTCTTCTAACCAATTAATCTCTCCTGAAATAGTACATGGCTCAGCATAGGTGATCCATAAATACTGAAATATCAAAGAGATGAATGAATGAATTGAGGGATATAACCCAGAAAAAGTCATTTTCAAGCAACTTTCTTTCCCTAACCATTGTAGCTATTCATCTACTCCTTATCTAGACACTTAACCTCTGTAATTGATGATTGACTTTTCAAAGGCAGGAATTGTTTATTTTTGTAGACTGAATGCATTTTTGACAAGGTTTATTTTAATAATTCTTTTGTGTGTGTAATTTGAATTCTAGTTTCCCTGAGATGTATGAGGTAACCACTTTCATTTCAGACTATTCAAAAATCACCAATTATTTTTTATACTTTGTTGAAATGTTGCTGCTACTCTCTCTTCATTCCTTACCTTTCTCTAAATTTTAAAGTCAAGAACTTAGTCCTTGTATGTATAAGAAAACACACTTTTACAGTAGGTAAAGGATGAGCAAGTGCCAAATACTTATGCATTCTAAATAATTTTTTGCAGTACTGGTGATTTGTGAATTTGCCTTTTAATATATTTGATTTACTTAATGGGAAGTTTAACTAAAAGAAAGAAATAAGTGTGTTTTTCATTGTGTAAGTTTAAGTCTGAAACTCACATATATTAAGAGTTAAAAGGGACAACTTGAAAAACAAAACCGTAAGAGTTATGGAATAATGACCATTTTTCTTCTTTTCTTCTTTAGCCATTTAGTTCCATTTGTGTATAATGGGTAAAGATTTTCTTCAAAAGTAAATAGAAGAAATAAAATCATTTGTATTTCATTATAGACAAGTCAAACTTCCTTGGGTTGGTGTATTTGTTAGCCTTCTCTTTCCTCTGGAGACTGCTCTTTAGCATCAGCAGCTGAGAAATCAATTGAATGGGGACTGTGACATTCACACTGTCTGTCTCCTCTGTCCTGTTCTTGGAACTTAAAAGAAAGTCATTTATTCTCTTGTGACTCTTCTGCCAGTACATGATGAAGGCTTTGCAAAGCGTCATTTAAGTGGGACATCCATCACTTACAGCCTGGCTCCTTTGCTTGCCTAAGACTCTCACACTCCAGTACCTGGGATGTAAACAAAGATAATGCATTTGATTTTCACATTGATCTTGTCTGTCTTAGAGCCTGGCTCACTCCATGGGGGCTCTTTCAGACCAAACGGCCTTCCACTGACCTCACCTGCCACAGATCTTAATCTCTACCTTCCTAGTCCTTCCTCTAGGGATGAAAGTATACACACTCACGCTTTCCCTCCTATTCTCCTCTCTCCTTCTTCTTACCTTAGACAATACAATGAGTGAGGATGGTTGCTCAATTTGGATGACATTTTACAGTTCGTAGGAGCCTTTATGAAAGAATAAAATACTTTAGTGGGTGGAGTAGTGTTATTCAAAAAACTCAGATTCTGGAACCAAAAGTCTTATGAGATTTGCAGCCTGTTTTCTAACATTTTGTTTCATATCCAGGGAAATCTATTTTAATTTTTAGTTTCCTATTTTTAAAATGAGAATAAATTACTTCATAGTCTTGGTGTGAACACTTTTGTCGGTTAGCTTACTTATTTAGCAAGTATTTATTAAGTGCCAGATCCCCTTCTGAACACTAGAAATGCAGACAGTGCTGAACAAGATAGAGCAAGTTCCTCTCTTTTGTAACTTTCATTCAAATTGATGAATCAGACAAAATAATTGTAAATATTTTATAATAATAGATAAGTGGCATTGTACATGTCAACTAACTGGCATATCGTATCTCAATAAATAGTATCTTCTTTTTAATTTCTATTACTGTTATAAGTATTAGCATTTTAATCAGTTCATTTTCTTTTTCCTTTTATAAAGAGAAAGTGATAGCTTTCTAAAGTATCAACTTGTCTGTTCTGAAATACAGTCCCCAGAATTCCTTTTCTAGCACTTTTCCAGTTCGAGTTGGTTATAGGGATATTCTTTCAAAAGAGCTATAGATGGAAGGCGGCAGCCACATTTTGTAGCTAACACATAACTTCTCTAGTTATTCAATCAAACACTAACTTAGACACTGCTGTGAGGGGATCTAAAGATATAATTAAAAATCCTTAATCAATACACTTTATCAAAAGAGAGAGTATTTTGGGTGGACCTGATTTAATCCATTGGAAGCTCTTTAAAGAGTATGTACGCCTTCCCTGAATTGATAGGCAACTGCAACTGCAATTTCCCTCCCTTCCCCCTGAATCTTTCTTTCTGACTGCCTGCCTGTGGACAACAAGCTTCAGTTCATGCCTGTGGGATTATAGCCTGCTTTATCTTCCCTCCTTGCTACCTCTCCTAAGGGCTTTAGGCTTTAAATATAGAACTTTAAATATGTTTAATATGATTGGTTTATGCCACATATATATATAGTATTAGTTCTGCTTATGTGGTTGAACTCTGATATAGTAATATATGCTCATTTTCAAAAATTTGTTAAACTTCCAAATAGAAATTATCATTGTAAATATTTCAATTCATTCATTTTCACTAAAAGTATGACATGCATTTTTCCATAACATTACAAACTCTTTGGAAACAGAATTTTATCTGCTACATAATCATTATTATGTCAATACCTTTAGGATAATTGGCTTATTTCATTGCTATAAATAATGTTATAATAAATATCTTTGTATATAAAACTTATTTGATATCTTGTACTGCTACTTAATTAAGGACAGAGTCCCAGAGGTGAAATTGTTAGGCTAAGCGACATGTGTATTTTGTTGTTATCAATAAATAAGTTTCTGAAAGGACTATAACTTTTGTACTCCCACTAATGATGTATAAGAAGCAACTGAAATCTTGCCTAAAATAATAATATGCACAACCAAGTTAGCTAGTTCTCTTTAAATGGCCAAAATCTGCCAGTAGCATAGAGTGGAGTTCTGCTACAGATTTAACTCTTATCTTTAACTGTGAAGTTTGTGAAAGTCTTATCAAAGTTTACATAAGAATATTTTCCCTGCTTTGCTACTGTTTGGTGTCCATTATTTGTCTTTATCTTGTTTTTGTTTTTTTTTCCAATATGTGCCACAGAATTCTTTTTTTTTTTATTTATTTTATTTTTTTTTTTAATTTTTTTTTTTATTAATTATTTATGATAGTCACACAGAGAGAGAGAGAGAGAGGCAGAGACACAGGCAGAGGGAGAAGCGGCCTCCATGCACCGGGAGCCCGACGCGGGATTCGATCCCGGGTCTCCAGGATCGCGCCCTGGGCCAAAGGCAGGTGCCAAACCGCTGCGCCACCCAGGGATCCCGCCACAGAATTCTTCATCTAACTTTTACTTCTCTGCAGTAAGAGAAGATTACTCTGTTTTTTGCTATAATTGTTCAAAATTCATATGGCCCATATATGTTCTTTCTTGGCTAAATACTACTCCCATGACTACTTTGTTATCTGAAAAATGTTCTACTGCTCCATAGAGCATTTAGGAAAATATTGCCTCTCTGTCACCTCTCTTCATTTCCCTTCATGCAACAAACATTTCTTAGAGAAGCACGCTTGGTGTCTTTTAGCAAAGTGATTAAAAATGTAGCTAGGAAGGCAGCTAATACACAAGTAAACAGATATAATTAAAGTTTTGAAAGCACATTAATGGAAAGAATCACCATGCAATCATAGAGAATTATGAGTGTGTGTGTATTTAGGACAGATCTTAGCTAAGTAGGGTAACCAGGGAAGGCTCTCTGTGGAGGTAACATTAAGTAAAGGACTTGAGGACTAAGAAAGCTTGTATGAATTTACTGACAGAGGAATCTCAATGGCAGAAAAAAATACAAGATTCTGAAATTACCTGTTTTACAGACTGAACATGGGTTGGTGTGAAACTCTGGGGGGCTAAGAGTAAAGAGGATAGGGTGAGTCCAGAGAAATCACAAGAGAGGTGGAGCCAAAGAAACCAGAGAGCCAAATATGAGTTTGGGTTTTTGTTTTTGTTTTTGTTTTTTTGAGCACAATGGGAAACCAGAAAAGGGCTAAAGCAGGTGAATATTGGGATCAAATATTCATTAAAATAGGAATTTTTTAAAAATCTGATTTATTAAAATGTCTATTTTCTCAGTGCTTTACATGTATTAGCACCCCAAAGTGACATTATCATCAATCTAATTTTATGCATGGGTAATTGGAGGTTAAGGTAGCTAAGTAATTCATTTACTGTCCCACAGCTACTAAGGGACAAAGCCATGATTTAAGTTACATGTTCTTGCTACTACACTAAACAGTCCAGTTTTCTGAAACCAATAACATTGTTTGGTAGTAAATATCTGTTGAAGAAATTATATTTATTTTATCTGTCTTTCTCTCTAACACCTTCTATCCCTTTCTTCATTTTCTCTTTCCACAGACTCACCCAGTTTTTTCTTCTCCTGTAATTGGGTCTTGGTTTTAATGTCTAGCTTTTAAGTGATTAACAGGGCAATTCTAATAGTATTATAAAACTACAGAAGGGAAACATGAATCTTCATTTAGAGCTATTGTTTGGACTTTTTGTTTAGTTTTAAAACTCTGGCTTTAGATATTTATCTAAAACCAATTTACATGCTGGGGATCCTTTCTTAAGGCTCAGATACATGAAAAGAGCAGAATTTGTTTATTACCTTTTATAAGCCATTCCACCAGACTGAAAATAGTTACTTTGAGCCCAATTGATAGCACTGAAAGTACAAACCTATTTCCCAAAGACTGAATCTCATCTTATCTGTCTCAACTTCCTATAACAATTACTTCTATCTATATGATTAGGCACATGCAGGCATTTCTATTTAATTATCAGTAGGTTGTAATACAAATGACTGAGCAAATGCATCCTAGAATGTGCATTAAGCTTTTGAAGTAACCCTTCCTTGAGATTTAATCTGGGATATTCTGAGTTGGGCATTCTCTGCTTAATACCCAGAATAAACCTCTACTAAAAATGCCTGGCATGATTTTGTTACAATTTGAGACACAAAGGTCCACATTATAACATAGTATTTCAGGGTCTGAAACTGTGCTAAAAATTTAAAATTATCAGCTTTCTATTGTGGCCATAAAGAAGAAATTTTATTATTTCATTCATCCTCCATTAGATTTTGTTGTTGTTAATAATCATTCAACAATAAAGTACTGAAATCTGAATACCATGGTAGGAGCTAGAAATACCTGGAAATCTAAGAGAAGTGTTTCATTCTCCAGAGCTAACAGTTTGGAGAGGAAACAAAACACAATCACTACAGTGACTCTTTAGCATGTTTCTAGTACCAGTTGCTATAGGGCTCACGAAATGGGTAAAGACTCCATTAAGATTTTGAACTGCAAAAAAAAAAAAAAAAAAAGATTTTGAACTGAGTCTTGAGATGGGGTCTTCAAGCTAAAGAAGAGAGGCTAAGGAAGGGTAAGATAGAAGGAAGAGCATGAGCCCCTAAGAACCATGATTTATTCATGGAACTGGTAGCATTTCCTTTTGAATATGAATTGAAGTCCAGAACGTATGAAGGGAACAATAAGAACTTGAAGCTTGAACCTAGGCCGGACCATGTTACGGAGTTTAGCATCGAATACTCAGAGAACAGGAAACAATTAGGGAGAGTTAACAAGTGAATAAAATGTAATTTTTGTGTTAGGAAAATTGAGTTGCAGTTTACAATACAGTTTATTCACATTATTTTACCCAATGTATATTACTTCCTCCAATGAATGTACCCCTTCATAAACTAATGTATGCATTGATTTACATGTAACACAATCACTTAGGTACTGTGGTATGGTACAGCTGTAAGATCATTCAAAATTAACCCTACATACCTCAACCTCTTGGTTTCCCGGACAAGTAGTAGCTGGACTCCCTGGAAGCTCCCTTCCTTTTCACAGGAGTTCAGTTATACTGAACTTAGCTTCTCCCAGCTCCCAGAGCTCCAGATGATTGGCAACTGTCACTCTCAGAATATTCCTATAAAATCTGACATCTAAACTCAGAAAGACAAAAAAAAAAAAATGGACTTGGGTAGTATTGAGAAAGGCTTGGAGAGTGTAAAGTCTGATGTGGTTTTGTTAGTGTGAGTAGAAGAGAGAAATGGGTCCATGTAAGGCAGAGATGGCATTTCAATCAAAGTGATGGAAGCAATAAGGATTGTGATACATTTATGTGATTTGATAGTAGATATAAATGGAGAATATCATTGATACATTGAAAAAGTTATGCACATCATTATTAATATTTATATAATATAACCCTTTGAAAACTGTTCTCTCTCAAGATACTTCCTCCTAGTAGCTGGAGACATTTATCTAAGTTACATAGATAAATTTTGCATCTTTATGTAAATTGATCATTTCCACTCCTTATGTGTTTTCATTCAAGTATTTGTTGAATGTCTATTATGTTTCATAGCCCATGGAAATTAAAGATAAATTAGACGTGGTACCTTCCCTGAAGGGGCTCAAGGTCATTAGAATAAAACAAGAAATTCATACATAAACATATTTAAATTATTATAATCATTAAAGCAAGAAAGCCATGAAAAAGTATGAGTGTTTAAGTCATTATGGAATAAAAGAGGGAAAAATGATCCTCTATTTGGAAGGTTGTCAGGACTTTATAGAGGAGGTGACTTTTCAGTCAGGTCTAGGAAGATCAGTAGAAATCTCAAAATAGATCATAGAGAGGAAGGTCATTGTGGATAGAGAATAATTTTACACATCTGGAAGATATTTATTTTAAATAATTTAAACTTGCTAGATTCAACCTATAATATCTTCTTTTTTTCATTGTACTATGATGCTAAAAGTATAGGGAATACTGAGGTCAGGCATTAAAATAATATGCTATAAAGAATGGAAGCTTATGATTTGAATCCTAGTTCTTTTTGGATTAAGTGTCGAATAGAAGAGTATATCTTTATCCTAGACTCAGTTTTGTTGGCTGTAAAATAAAGTTAATAATGTCACCTATTAATAGATCATTATAAATATTAAGAAAGATGACATAAAGCCCAAAGTACAGTGCTCAATACCTGTTAGCTCTTTTTAGTATACCTATCCTACATATTCTTGGCTTAATGTAGCTTCATAACAATCAGCCAATTTGACATGCTTTCCTTTGGGTCATTATTAAGTCATAGATATAACTTTTAAATGGCAAAGTGGGACCCATGGACAGAGTTCTGGGCTAAATCACTAGAAAACTTACTCTAGAGGAAACTAATTAGCTAATTAAAACTTGTTTTAATTATTCAATCTGTCCTGATCAGACATCATTTTAGATTCTGTTCCATGTATTTCTTTGCCTCTTCTAAAGATCAAAAAAGGCTACTTCAGTGGTCTAGCTAATGTCCAGTTACTCTATGTGCTCCCACCCCCCACCCCTCAAATGCATCTACTTTACCAGTTGCCAAGAAAGAATACATTAGGCCTTGGAAAAGGATCCTGCCATCTTTGTAAATTATGGTATGCAACCATTTGAAAATACATCATTTTCCTCTAATACTGGTAGATATTCTTTCTTGCTGACAGTCCCAAAATGTCAATTGGTGTCTATAAATAAGATTCCTTTCAAAATATGCAGAAACATCAGAATTTTGGGGCCAGTTTCAAAGGAAAAACTAAAAACATACCCATTATCTGTAAACTTTTATTAAACCAAGCTACATTTTATTATTATCTTTATGTCTTCAAATATCTTCTAACTCAACTATTTTATTTCATGATAGAATCATTCGGATATTTTGGAAAGGTACCATTTTCATCTATAATGTAAAAGTAATT